>NC_084633.1:43180006-43239936 GCF_033978795.1 Nerophis ophidion | reverse complement strand
AATAATATATATAATTACTGCCACCTACTGCAGCGGAGTATGTCACATATATTCATGTACTTCACACTGTCCAAAACTAATACTGGATGATAATAATATTATATAATACTGCCACCTACTGCAGCGGAGTATGTCACACTATATTCATGTACTTCACACTGTCCAAAACTAATACTGGATGATAATAATATATATAATACTGCCACTACTGCAGCGGAGTATGTCACATATATTCATGTACTCACACTGCCAAAACTAATACTGGATGATAATAATGTTATATAATACCTGCCACCTACTTGCAGCGGAGTATGTCACATATATTCATGTACTCACACTGTCAAAACTAATACTGGATGATAATAATATATATAATACTGCCACCTACTGCAGCGGAGTATGTCAATTCATGTACATATAGTCATGTACTTCACACTGTCAAAACTAATACTGGATGATAATAATGTATATAATACTGCCACCTACTGCAGCGGAGTATGTCAATTCATATATTCATGTACTTACACTGTCAAAACTAATACTGGATGATAATAATATATATAATACTGCCACCTACTGCAGCCGGAGTATGTCACATATATTCATGTACTTACACTGTCAAAACTAATACTGGATGATAATAATGTATATAATACTGCCACCTACTGCAGCGGAGTATGTCACATAATCATGTCACATATATTCATGTACTTACACTGTCAAAACTAATACTGGATGATAATAATATATATAATACTGCCACCTACTGCAGCGGAGTATGTCACATATATTCATGTACTTACACTGTCAAAACTAATACTGGATGATAATAATATATATAATACTGCCACCTACTGCAGCGGAGTAATGTCACATATATTCATGTAACTCTACACTGTCAAAACTAATACTGGATGATAATAATAGTATATAATACTGCCACCTACTGCAGCGGAGTATGTCACATATATTCATGTACTCTACACTGTCAAAACTAATACTGGATGATAATAATATATATAATACTGCCACCTACTGCAGCGGAGTATGTCACAATATATTCATGTACTCACACTGTCAAAACTAATACTGGATGATAATAATATATATAATACTGCCACCTACTGCAGCGGAGTATGTCACATATATTCATGTACTCACACTGTCAAAACTAATACTGGATGATAATAATATATATAATACTGCCACCTACTGCAGCGGAGTATGTCACATATATTCATGTACTCACACTGTCAAAACTAATACTGGGATGATAATAATATATATAATACTGCCACCTACTGCAGCGGAGTATGTCACATATATTCATGTACTCACACTGTCAAAACTAATACTGGATGATAATAATATATATAATACTGCCACCTACTGCAGCGGAGTATGTCACATATATTCATGTACTCACACTGTCAAAACTAATACTGGATGATAATAATATATATAATACTGCCACCTACTGCAGCGGAGTATGTCAACATATATTCATGTACTTACACTGTCAAAACTAATACTGGATGATAATAATATATATAATACTGCCACCTACTGCAGCGGAGTATGTCACATATATTCATGTACTCACACTGTCAAAACTAATACTGGATGATAATAATATATATAATACTGCCACCTACTGCAGCGGAGTATGTCACATATATTCATGTACTTACACTGTCAAAACTAATACTGGATGATAATAATATATATAATACTGCCCACCTACTGCAGCGGAGTATGTCACAATATATTCATGTACTCACACTGTCAAAACTAATACTGGATGATAATAATATATATAATACTGCCACCTACTGCAGCGGAGTATGTCACATATATTCATGTACTTCACACTGTCCAAAACTAATACTGGATGATAATAATTATATATATACTGCCACCTACTGCAGCGGAGTATGTCACATATATTCATGTACTCACAGCTGATCAAAACTAATACTGGATGATAATAATATATATAATACTGCCACCTAACTGCAGCGGAGTATGTCACATATATTCATGTCACATATATTCATGTACTTACACTGTCAAAACTAATACTGGATGATAATAATGTATATAAATACTGCCACCTACTGCAGCGGAGTATGTCACATATATTCATGTACTTACACTGTCAAAACTAATACTGGATGATAATAATGTATATAATACTGCCACCTACTGCAGCGGAGTATGTCACATATATTCATGTACTTACACTGTCAAAACTAATACTGGGATGATAATAATATATATAATACTGCCACCTACTGCAGCGGAGTATGTCACATATATTCATGTCACATATATTCATGTACTTACACTGTCAAAACTAATACTGGATGATAATAATGTATATAATACTGCCACCTACTGCAGCGGAGTATGTCCACATATATTCATGTACTTACACTGTCAAAACTAATACTGGATGATAATAATGTATATATACTGCCCACCTACTGCAGCGGAGTATGTCACATATATTATCATGTACTCACACTGTCAAAACTAATGGATGGATAATATGTATATAATATTGCCATTAGTTTTTTTATAATACTGAGATGATGTGATATTCATGTCACATATATTCATGTACTTACACTGTCATAAATAGTACTGAGTATTGGATAAATAATGTATATAATTACTGCACCTACTGCAGGGAGGTATGTATATATTCATGTACTTCTACACTGTCAAAACTAATATGGATGATAATGGATGTATATAATGTAATGTAAACTGGTTGATAATAATATATATAATACTGCCACCTACTGCAGCGGAGTATGTCACATATATTCATGTACTTACACTGTTCAAAACTAATACTGGATGATAATATAATACTGCCACCTACTGCAGCGGTAGTCACATATATTCATGTACTGTAACTAATATGGATGATAATAATAATACTGCCACCTACTGCAGCGGAGTATGTCACATATATTCATGTACTCACACTGCCAAAACTAATTACTGGATGATAATAATATATATAATACTGCCACCTACTGCAGCTTAGTATGTCACATATATTCATGTACTTACACTGTCAAAACTAATACTGGATGATAATAATATATATAATACTGCCACCTACTGCAGCGGAGTATGTCAACATATATTCATGTCACATATATTCATGTACTTACACTGTCAAAACTAATACTGGATGATAATAATATATATAATACTGCCACCTACTGCAGCGGAGTATGTCACATATATTCATGTACTCACACTGCCAAAACTAATACTGGATGATAATAATGTATATAATACTAGCCACCTACTGCAGCGGAGTATGTCACATATATTCCATGTCACATAATATTCATGTACTTACACTGTCAAAACTAATACTGGATGATAATAATATATATAATACTGCCACCTACTGCAGCGGAGTATGTCACATATATTCATGTACTTACACTGTCAAAACTAATACTGGATGATAATAATATATATAATACTGCCACCTACTGCAGCGGAGTTATGTCACATATATTCATGTACTTACACTGTCAAAACTAATACTGGATGATAATAATATATATAATACTGCCACCTACTGCAGCGGAGTATGTCACATATATTCATGTACTTACACTGTCAAAACTAATACTGGATGATAATAATATATTTATAATACTGCCACCTACTGCAGCGGAGTATGTCACACATATTCATGTACTTACACTGTCAAAAACTAATACTGGATGATAATAATATATATAATACTGCCACCTACTGCAGCGGAGTATGTCACATATATTCATGTACTTACACTGTCAAAACTAATACTGGATGATAATAATATATATAATACTGCCACCTACTGCAGCGGAGTATGTCACATATATTCATGTACTCACACTGCCAAAACTAATACTGGATGATAATAATGTATATAATACTGCCACCTACTGCAGCGGAGTATGTCACATATATTCATGTACTCACACTGTCAAAACTAATACTGGATGATAATAATATATATAATACTGCCACCTACTGCAGCGGAGTATGTCACATATATTCATGTACTCACACTGCCAAAACTAATACTGGATGATAATAATGTATATAATACTGCCACCTACTGCAGCGGAGTATGTCACATATATTCATGTCACATATATTCATGTACTTACACTGTCAAAACTAATACTGGATGATAATAATGTATATAATACTGCCACCTACTGCAGCGGAGTATGTCACATATATTCATGTACTTACACTGTTCCAAAACTAATACTGGATGATAATAATGTATATAATACTGCCACCTACTGCAGCGGGAGTATGTCACATATATTCATGTCACATATATTCATGTATTTACACTGTCAAAACTAATACTGGATGATAATAATATATATAATACTGCCACCTACTGCAGCGGAGTATGTCACATATATTCATGTACTTACACTGTCAAAACTAATACTGGATGATAATAATATATATAATACCTGCCACCTACTGCAGCGGAGCATGTCACATATATTCATGTACTTACACTGTCAAAACTAATACTGGATGATAATAATATATATAATACTGCCACCTACTGCAGCGGAGTGTCACATATATTCATGTACTTACACTGTCAAAAACTAATACTGGATGATAATAATATATATAATACTGCCACCTACTGCAGCGGAGTATGTCACATATATTCATGTACTCACATTGTCAAAACTAATACTGGATGATAATAATATATATAATACTGCCACCTACTGCAGCGGAGTATGTCACATATATTCATGTACTCACACTGTCAAAACTAATACTGGATGATAATAATATATATAATACTGCCACCTACTGCAGCGGAGTATGTCACATATATTCATGTACTCACACTGTCAAAACTAATACTGGATGATATTAATATATATAATACTGCCACCTACTGCAGCGGAGTATGTCACATATATTCATGTACTCACACTGTCAAAACTAATACTGGATGATAATAATATATATAATACTGCCACCTACTGCAGCGGAGTATGTCACATATATTCATGTACTTACACTGTCAAAACTAATACTGGATGATAATAATATATATGATACTGCCACCTACTGCAGCGGAGTATGTCACATATATTCATGTACTTTACACTGTCAAAAACTAATACTGGATGATAATAATATATATAATACCTGCCACCTACTGCAGCGGGAGTATGTCACATATATTCATGTACTCCACACTGTCAAAACTAATACCTGGATGATAATAATATATATAATACTGCCACCTACTGCAGCGGAGTATGCCACATATATTCATGTACTTACACTGTCAAAACTAATACTGGATGATAATAATGTATATAATACTGCCACCTACTGCAGCGGAGTATGTCACATATATTCATGTACTTACACTGTCAAAACTAATACTGGATGATAATAATGTATATAATACTGCCACCTACTGCAGCGGAGTATGTCACATATATTCATGTACTTACACTGTCAAAACTAATACTGGATGATAATAATATATATAATACTGCCACCTACTGCAGCGGAGTATGTCACATATATTCATGTACTCACACTGCCAAAACTAATACTGGATGATAATAATGTATATAATACTGCCACCTACTGCAGCGGAGTATGTCACATATATTCATGTACTCACACTGTCAAAACTAATACTGGATGATAATAATATATATAATACTGCCACCTACTGCAGCGGAGTATGTCACATATATTCATGTCACATATATTCATGTACTTACACTGTCAAAACTAATACTGGATGATAATAATGTATATAATACTGCCACCTACTGCAGCGGAGTATGTCACATATATTCATGTACTCACACTGCCAAAACTAATACTGGATGATAATAATATATATAATACTGCCACCTACTGCAGCGGAGTATGTCACATATATTCATGTACTCACACTGTCAAAACTAATACTGGATGATAATAATATATATAGTACTGCCACCTACTGCAGCGGAGTATGTCACATATATTCATGTACTCACACTGCCAAAACTAATACTGGATGATAATAATATATATAATACTGCCACCTACTGCAGCGGAGTATGTCACATATATTCATGTACTTACACTGTCAAAACTAATACTGGATGATAATAATATATATAATACTGCCACCTACTGCAGCGGAGTATGTCACATATATTCATGTACTTACACTGTCAAAACTAATACTGGATGATAATAATATATATAATACTGCCACCTACTGCAGCGGAGTATGTCACATATATTCATGTACTTACACTGTCAAAACTAATACTGGATGATAATAATATATATAATACTGCCACCTACTGCAGCGGAGTATGTCACATATATTCATGTACTCACACTGTCAAAACTAATACTGGATGATAATAATATATATAGTACTGCCACCTACTGCAGCGGAGTATGTCACATATATTCATGTACTCACACTGCCAAAACTAATACTGGATGATAATAATGTATATAATACTGCCACCTACTGCAGCGGAGTATGTCACATATATTCATGTCACATATATTCATGTACTTACACTGTCAAAACTAATACTGGATGATAATAATATATATAATACTGCCACCTACTGCAGCGGAGTATGTCTCATATATTCATGTACTTACACTGTCAAAACTAATACTGGATGATAATAATATATATAATACTGCCACCTACTGCAGCGGAGTATGTCACATATATTCATGTCACATATATTCATGTACTTACACTGTCAAAACTAATACTGGATGATAATAATATATATAATACTGCCACCTACTGCAGCGGAGTATGTCTCATATATTCATGTACTTACACTGTCAAAACTAATACTGGATGATAATAATATATATAATACTGCCACCTACTGCAGCGGAGTATGTCACATATATTCATGTACTTACACTGTCAAAACTAATACTGGATGATAATAATATATATAATACTGCCACCTACTGCAGCGGAGTATGTCACATATATTCATGTACTTACACTGTCAAAACTAATACTGGATGATAATAATATATATAATACTGCCACCTACTGCAGCGGAGTATGTCACATATATTCATGTACTCACACTGCCAAAACTAATACTGGATGATAATAATGTATATAATACTGCCACCTACTGCAGCGGAGTATGTCACATATATTCATGTACTCACACTGTCAAAACTAATACTGGATGATAATAATATATATAATACTGCCACCTACTGCAGCGGAGTATGTCACATATATTCATGTACTCACACTGCCAAAACTAATACTGGATGATAATAATGTATATAATACTGCCACCTACTGCAGCGGAGTATGTCACATATATTCATGTACTCACACTGCCAAAACTAATACTGGATGATAATAATGTATATAATACTGCCACCTACTGCAGCGGAGTATGTCACATATATTCATGTCACATATATTCATGTACTTACACTGTCAAAACTAATACTGGATGATAATAATGTATATAATA
Source organism: Nerophis ophidion (assembly GCF_033978795.1). Classification (NCBI taxonomy): domain Eukaryota; kingdom Metazoa; phylum Chordata; class Actinopteri; order Syngnathiformes; family Syngnathidae; genus Nerophis; species Nerophis ophidion. Next base: position 43,232,362 of record NC_084633.1, on the reverse strand, counting down.
CTGCCACCTACTGCAGCGGAGTATGTCACATATATTCATGTACTTACACTGTCAAAACTAATACTGGATGATAATAATGTATATAATACTGCCACCTACTGCAGCGGAGTATGTCACATATATTCATGTCACATATATTCATGTATTTACACTGTCAAAACTAATACTGGATGATAATAATATATATAATACTGCCACCTACTGCAGCGGAGTATGTCACATATATTCATGTACTTACACTGTCAAAACTAATACTGGATGATAATAATATATATAATACTGCCACCTACTGCAGCGGAGCATGTCACATATATTCATGTACTCACACTGTCAAAACTAATACTGGATGATAATAATATATATAATACTGCCACCTACTGCAGCGGAGTGTCACATATATTCATGTACTTACACTGTCAAAACTAATACTGGATGATAATAATATATATAATACTGCCACCTACTGCAGCGGAGTATGTCACATATATTCATGTACTCACACTGTCAAAACTAATACTGGATGATAATAATATATATAATACTGCCACCTACTGCAGCGGAGTATGTCACATATATTCATGTACTCACACTGTCAAAACTAATACTGGATGATAATAATATATATAATACTGCCACCTACTGCAGCGGAGTATGTCACATATATTCATGTACTCACACTGTCAAAACTAATACTGGATGATATTAATATATATAATACTGCCACCTACTGCAGCGGAGTATATCACATATATTCATGTACTCACACTGTCAAAACTAATACTGGATGATAATAATATATATAATACTGCCACCTACTGCAGCGGAGTATGTCACATATATTCATGTACTTACACTGTCAAAACTAATACTGGATGATAATAATATATATAATACTGCCACCTACTGCAGCGGAGTATGTCACATATATTCATGTACTTACACTGTCAAAACTAATACTGGATGATAATAATATATATAATACTGCCACCTACTGCAGCGGAGTATGTCACATATATTCATGTACTCACACTGTCAAAACTAATACTGGATGATAATAATATATATAATACTGCCACCTACTGCAGCGGAGTATGTCACATATATTCATGTACTTACACTGTCAAAACTAATACTGGATGATAATAATATATATAATACTGCCACCTACTGCAGCGGAGTATGTCACATATATTCATGTACTCACACTGTCAAAACTAATACTGGATGATAATAATATATATAATACTGCCACCTACTGCAGCGGAGTATGTCACATATATTCATGTACTCACACTGCCAAAACTAATACTGGATGATAATAATGTATATAATACTGCCACCTACTGCAGCGGAGTATGTCACATATATTCATGTACTCACACTATCAAAACTAATACTGGATGATAATAATATATATAATACTGCCACCTACTGCAGCGGAGTATGTCACATATATTCATGTCACATATATTCATGTACTTACACTGTCAAAACTAATACTGGATGATAATAATGTATATAATACTGCCACCTACTGCAGCGGAGTATGTCACATATATTCATGTACTTACACTGTCAAAACTAATACTGGATGATAATAATGTATATAATACTGCCACCTACTGCAGCGGAGTATGTCACATATATTCATGTACTTACACTGTCAAAACTAATACTGGATGATAATAATATATATAATACTGCCACCTACTGCAGCGGAGTATGTCACATATATTCATGTCACATATATTCATGTACTTACACTGTCAAAACTAATACTGGATGATAATAATGTATATAATACTGCCACCTACTGCAGCGGAGTATGTCACATATATTCATGTACTTACACTGTCAAAACTAATACTGGATGATAATAATATATATAATACTGCCACCTACTGCAGCGGAGTATGTCACATATATTCATGTACTCACACTGTCAAAACTAATACTGGATGATAATAATATATATAATACTGCCACCTACTGCAGCGGAGTATGTCACATATATTCATGTACTTACACTGTCAAAACTAATACTGGATGATATTAATATATATAATACTGCCACCTACTGCAGCGGAGTATGTCACATATATTCATGTACTCACACTGTCAAAACTAATACTGGATGATAATAATATATATAATACTGCCACCTACTGCAGCGGAGTATGTCACATATATTCATGTACTCACACTGCCAAAACTAATACTGGATGATAATAATGTATATAATACTGCCACCTACTGCAGCGGAGTATGTCACATATATTCATGTCACATATATTCATGTACTTACACTGTCAAAACTAATACTGGATGATAATAATATATATAATACTGCCACCTACTGCAGCGGAGTATGTCACATATATTCATGTACTCACACTGCCAAAACTAATACTGGATGATAATAATGTATATAATACTGCCACCTACTGCAGCGGAGTATGTCACATATATTCATGTCACATATATTCATGTACTTACACTGTCAAAACTAATACTGGATGATAATAATATATATAATACTGCCACCTACTGCAGCGGAGTATGTCACATATATTCATGTACTTACACTGTCAAAACTAATACTGGATGATAATAATATATATAATACTGCCACCTACTGCAGCGGAGTATGTCACATATATTCATGTACTTACACTGTCAAAACTAATACTGGATGATAATAATATATATAATACTGCCACCTACTGCAGCGGAGTATGTCACATATATTCATGTACTTACACTGTCAAAACTAATACTGGATGATAATAATATATATAATACTGCCACCTACTGCAGCGGAGTATGTCACACATATTCATGTACTTACACTGTCAAAACTAATACTGGATGATAATAATATATATAATACTGCCACCTACTGCAGCGGAGTATGTCACATATATTCATGTACTTACACTGTCAAAACTAATACTGGATGATAATAATATATATAATACTGCCACCTACTGCAGCGGAGTATGTCACATATATTCATGTACTCACACTGCCAAAACTAATACTGGATGATAATAATGTATATAATACTGCCACCTACTGCAGCGGAGTATGTCACATATATTCATGTACTCACACTGTCAAAACTAATACTGGATGATAATAATATATATGATACTGCCACCTACTGCAGCGGAGTATGTCACATATATTCATGTACTCACACTGCCAAAACTAATACTGGATGATAATAATGTATATAATACTGCCACCTACTGCAGCGGAGTATGTCACATATATTCATGTCACATATATTCATGTACTTACACTGTCAAAACTAATACTGGATGATAATAATGTATATAATACTGCCACCTACTGCAGCGGAGTATGTCACATATATTCATGTACTTACACTGTCAAAACTAATACTGGATGATAATAATGTATATAATACTGCCACCTACTGCAGCGGAGTGTCACATATATTCATGTACTTACACTGTCAAAACTAATACTGGATGATAATAATATATATAATACTGCCACCTACTGCAGCGGAGTGTCACATATATTCATGTACTTACACTGTCAAAACTAATACTGGATGATAATAATATATATAATACTGCCACCTACTGCAGCGGAGTATGTCACATATATTCATGTACTCACATTGTCAAAACTAATACTGGATGATAATAATATATATAATACTGCCACCTACTGCAGCGGAGTATGTCACATATATTCATGTACTCACACTGTCAAAACTAATACTGGATGATAATAATATATATAATACTGCCACCTACTGCAGCGGAGTATGTCACATATATTCATGTACTCACACTGTCAAAACTAATACTGGATGATATTAATATATATAATACTGCCACCTACTGCAGCGGAGTATGTCACATATATTCATGTACTCACACTGTCAAAACTAATACTGGATGATAATAATATATATAATACTGCCACCTACTGCAGCGGAGTATGTCACATATATTCATGTACTTACACTGTCAAAACTAATACTGGATGATAATAATATATATGATACTGCCACCTACTGCAGCGGAGTATGTCACATATATTCATGTACTTACACTGTCAAAACTAATACTGGATGATAATAATATATATAATACTGCCACCTACTGCAGCGGAGTATGTCACATATATTCATGTCACATATATTCATGTACTTACACTGTCAAAACTAATACTGGATGATAATAATGTATATAATACTGCCACCTACTGCAGCGGAGTATGTCACATATATTCATGTACTCACACTGCCAAAACTAATACTGGATGATAATAATATATATAATACTGCCACCTACTGCAGCGGAGTATGTCACATATATTCATGTACTCACACTGTCAAAACTAATACTGGATGATAATAATATATATAGTACTGCCACCTACTGCAGCGGAGTATGTCACATATATTCATGTACTCACACTGCCAAAACTAATACTGGATGATAATAATATATATAATACTGCCACCTACTGCAGCGGAGTATGTCACATATATTCATGTACTTACACTGTCAAAACTAATACTGGATGATAATAATATATATAATACTGCCACCTACTGCAGCGGAGTATGTCACATATATTCATGTACTTACACTGTCAAAACTAATACTGGATGATAATAATATATATAATACTGCCACCTACTGCAGCGGAGTATGTCACATATATTCATGTACTTACACTGTCAAAACTAATACTGGATGATAATAATATATATAATACTGCCACCTACTGCAGCGGAGTATGTCACATATATTCATGTACTCACACTGTCAAAACTAATACTGGATGATAATAATATATATAGTACTGCCACCTACTGCAGCGGAGTATGTCACATATATTCATGTACTCACACTGCCAAAACTAATACTGGATGATAATAATGTATATAATACTGCCACCTACTGCAGCGGAGTATGTCACATATATTCATGTCACATATATTCATGTACTTACACTGTCAAAACTAATACTGGATGATAATAATATATATAATACTGCCACCTACTGCAGCGGAGTATGTCTCATATATTCATGTACTTACACTGTCAAAACTAATACTGGATGATAATAATATATATAATACTGCCACCTACTGCAGCGGAGTATGTCACATATATTCATGTCACATATATTCATGTACTTACACTGTCAAAACTAATACTGGATGATAATAATATATATAATACTGCCACCTACTGCAGCGGAGTATGTCTCATATATTCATGTACTTACACTGTCAAAACTAATACTGGATGATAATAATATATATAATACTGCCACCTACTGCAGCGGAGTATGTCACATATATTCATGTACTTACACTGTCAAAACTAATACTGGATGATAATAATATATATAATACTGCCACCTACTGCAGCGGAGTATGTCACATATATTCATGTACTTACACTGTCAAAACTAATACTGGATGATAATAATATATATAATACTGCCACCTACTGCAGCGGAGTATGTCACATATATTCATGTACTCACACTGCCAAAACTAATACTGGATGATAATAATGTATATAATACTGCCACCTACTGCAGCGGAGTATGTCACATATATTCATGTACTCACACTGTCAAAACTAATACTGGATGATAATAATATATATAATACTGCCACCTACTGCAGCGGAGTATGTCACATATATTCATGTACTCACACTGCCAAAACTAATACTGGATGATAATAATGTATATAATACTGCCACCTACTGCAGCGGAGTATGTCACATATATTCATGTACTCACACTGCCAAAACTAATACTGGATGATAATAATGTATATAATACTGCCACCTACTGCAGCGGAGTATGTCACATATATTCATGTCACATATATTCATGTACTTACACTGTCAAAACTAATACTGGATGATAATAATGTATATAATACTGCCACCTACTGCAGCGGAGTATGTCACATATATTCATGTACTTACACTGTCAAAACTAATACTGGATGATAATAATGTATATAATACTGCCACCTACTGCAGCGGAGTATGTCACATATATTCATGTCACATATATTCATGTATTTACACTGTCAAAACTAATACTGGATGATAATAATATATATAATACTGCCACCTACTGCAGCGGAGTATGTCACATATATTCATGTACTTACACTGTCAAAACTAATACTGGATGATAATAATATATATAATACTGCCACCTACTGCAGCGGAGCATGTCACATATATTCATGTACTCACACTGTCAAAACTAATACTGGATGATAATAATATATATAATACTGCCACCTACTGCAGCGGAGTGTCACATATATTCATGTACTTACACTGTCAAAACTAATACTGGATGATAATAATATATATAATACTGCCACCTACTGCAGCGGAGTATGTCACATATATTCATGTACTCACACTGTCAAAACTAATACTGGATGATAATAATATATATAATACTGCCACCTACTGCAGCGGAGTATGTCACATATATTCATGTACTCACACTGTCAAAACTAATACTGGATGATAATAATATATATAATACTGCCACCTACTGCAGCGGAGTATGTCACATATATTCATGTACTCACACTGTCAAAACTAATACTGGATGATATTAATATATATAATACTGCCACCTACTGCAGCGGAGTATATCACATATATTCATGTACTCACACTGTCAAAACTAATACTGGAAGATAATAATATATATAATACTGCCACCTACTGCAGCGGAGTATGTCACATATATTCATGTACTTACACTGTCAAAACTAATACTGGATGATAATAATATATATAATACTGCCACCTACTGCAGCGGAGTATGTCACATATATTCATGTACTTACACTGTCAAAACTAATACTGGATGATAATAATATATATAATACTGCCACCTACTGCAGCGGAGTATGTCACATATATTCATGTACTCACACTGTCAAAACTAATACTGGATGATAATAATATATATAATACTGCCACCTACTGCAGCGGAGTATGTCACATATATTCATGTACTTACACTGTCAAAACTAATACTGGATGATAATAATATATATAATACTGCCACCTACTGCAGCGGAGTATGTCACATATATTCATGTACTCACACTGTCAAAACTAATACTGGATGATAATAATATATATAATACTGCCACCTACTGCAGCGGAGTATGTCACATATATTCATGTACTCACACTGCCAAAACTAATACTGGATGATAATAATGTATATAATACTGCCACCTACTGCAGCGGAGTATGTCACATATATTCATGTACTCACACTATCAAAACTAATACTGGATGATAATAATATATATAATACTGCCACCTACTGCAGCGGAGTATGTCACATATATTCATGTCACATATATTCATGTACTTACACTGTCAAAACTAATACTGGATGATAATAATGTATATAATACTGCCACCTACTGCAGCGGAGTATGTCACATATATTCATGTACTTACACTGTCAAAACTAATACTGGATGATAATAATGTATATAATACTGCCACCTACTGCAGCGGAGTATGTCACATATATTCATGTACTTACACTGTCAAAACTAATACTGGATGATAATAATATATATAATACTGCCACCTACTGCAGCGGAGTATGTCACATATATTCATGTCACATATATTCATGTACTTACACTGTCAAAACTAATACTGGATGATAATAATGTATATAATACTGCCACCTACTGCAGCGGAGTATGTCACATATATTCATGTACTTACACTGTCAAAACTAATACTGGATGATAATAATATATATAATACTGCCACCTACTGCAGCGGAGTATGTCACATATATTCATGTACTCACACTGTCAAAACTAATACTGGATGATAATAATATATATAATACTGCCACCTACTGCAGCGGAGTATGTCACATATATTCATGTACTTACACTGTCAAAACTAATACTGGATGATATTAATATATATAATACTGCCACCTACTGCAGCGGAGTATGTCACATATATTCATGTACTCACACTGTCAAAACTAATACTGGATGATAATAATATATATAATACTGCCACCTACTGCAGCGGAGTATGTCACATATATTCATGTACTCACACTGCCAAAACTAATACTGGATGATAATAATGTATATAATACTGCCACCTACTGCAGCGGAGTATGTCACATATATTCATGTCACATATATTCATGTACTTACACTGTCAAAACTAATACTGGATGATAATAATATATATAATACTGCCACCTACTGCAGCGGAGTATGTCACATATATTCATGTACTCACACTGCCAAAACTAATACTGGATGATAATAATGTATATAATACTGCCACCTACTGCAGCGGAGTATGTCACATATATTCATGTCACATATATTCATGTACTTACACTGTCAAAACTAATACTGGATGATAATAATATATATAATACTGCCACCTACTGCAGCGGAGTATGTCACATATATTCATGTACTTACACTGTCAAAACTAATACTGGATGATAATAATATATATAATACTGCCACCTACTGCAGCGGAGTATGTCACATATATTCATGTACTTACACTGTCAAAACTAATACTGGATGATAATAATATATATAATACTGCCACCTACTGCAGCGGAGTATGTCACATATATTCATGTACTTACACTGTCAAAACTAATACTGGATGATAATAATATATATAATACTGCCACCTACTGCAGCGGAGTATGTCACACATATTCATGTACTTACACTGTCAAAACTAATACTGGATGATAATAATATATATAATACTGCCACCTACTGCAGCGGAGTATGTCACATATATTCATGTACTTACACTGTCAAAACTAATACTGGATGATAATAATATATATAATACTGCCACCTACTGCAGCGGAGTATGTCACATATATTCATGTACTCACACTGCCAAAACTAATACTGGATGATAATAATGTATATAATACTGCCACCTACTGCAGCGGAGTATGTCACATATATTCATGTACTCACACTGTCAAAACTAATACTGGATGATAATAATATATATGATACTGCCACCTACTGCAGCGGAGTATGTCACATATATTCATGTACTCACACTGCCAAAACTAATACTGGATGATAATAATGTATATAATACTGCCACCTACTGCAGCGGAGTATGTCACATATATTCATGTCACATATATTCATGTACTTACACTGTCAAAACTAATACTGGATGATAATAATGTATATAATACTGCCACCTACTGCAGCGGAGTATGTCACATATATTCATGTACTTACACTGTCAAAACTAATACTGGATGATAATAATGTATATAATACTGCCACCTACTGCAGCGGAGTGTCACATATATTCATGTACTTACACTGTCAAAACTAATACTGGATGATAATAATATATATAATACTGCCACCTACTGCAGCGGAGTGTCACATATATTCATGTACTTACACTGTCAAAACTAATACTGGATGATAATAATATATATAATACTGCCACCTACTGCAGCGGAGTATGTCACATATATTCATGTACTCACATTGTCAAAACTAATACTGGATGATAATAATATATATAATACTGCCACCTACTGCAGCGGAGTATGTCACATATATTCATGTACTCACACTGTCAAAACTAATACTGGATGATAATAATATATATAATACTGCCACCTACTGCAGCGGAGTATGTCACATATATTCATGTACTCACACTGTCAAAACTAATACTGGATGATATTAATATATATAATACTGCCACCTACTGCAGCGGAGTATGTCACATATATTCATGTACTCACACTGTCAAAACTAATACTGGATGATAATAATATATATAATACTGCCACCTACTGCAGCGGAGTATGTCACATATATTCATGTACTTACACTGTCAAAACTAATACTGGATGATAATAATATATATGATACTGCCACCTACTGCAGCGGAGTATGTCACATATATTCATGTACTTACACTGTCAAAACTAATACTGGATGATAATAATATATATAATACTGCCACCTACTGCAGCGGAGTATGTCACATATATTCATGTACTCACACTGTCAAAACTAATACTGGATGATAATAATATATATAATACTGCCACCTACTGCAGCGGAGTATGCCACATATATTCATGTACTTACACTGTCAAAACTAATACTGGATGATAATAATGTATATAATACTGCCACCTACTGCAGCGGAGTATGTCACATATATTCATGTACTTACACTGTCAAAACTAATACTGGATGATAATAATGTATATAATACTGCCACCTACTGCAGCGGAGTATGTCACATATATTCATGTACTTACACTGTCAAAACTAATACTGGATGATAATAATATATATAATACTGCCACCTACTGCAGCGGAGTATGTCACATATATTCATGTACTCACACTGCCAAAACTAATACTGGATGATAATAATGTATATAATACTGCCACCTACTGCAGCGGAGTATGTCACATATATTCATGTACTCACACTGTCAAAACTAATACTGGATGATAATAATATATATAATACTGCCACCTACTGCAGCGGAGTATGTCACATATATTCATGTACTCACACTGCCAAAACTAATACTGGATGATAATAATGTATATAATACTGCCACCTACTGCAGCGGAGTATGTCACATATATTCATGTACTCACACTGTCAAAACTAATACTGGATGATAATAATATATATAATACTGCCACCTACTGCAGCGGAGTATGTCACATATATTCATGTCACATATATTCATGTACTTACACTGTCAAAACTAATACTGGATGATAATAATGTATATAATACTGCCACCTACTGCAGCGGAGTATGTCACATATATTCATGTACTCACACTGTCAAAACTAATACTGGATGATAATAATATATATAATACTGCCACCTACTGCAGCGGAGTATGTCACATATATTCATGTACTCACACTGCCAAAACTAATACTGGATGATAATAATGTATATAATACTGCCACCTACTGCAGCGGAGTATGTCACATATATTCATGTACTCACACTGCCAAAACTAATACTGGATGATAATAATGTATATAATACTGCCACCTACTGCAGCGGAGTATGTCACATATATTCATGTACTTACACTGTCAAAACTAATACTGGATGATAATAATGTATATAATACTGCCACCTACTGCAGCGGAGTATGTCACATATATTCATGTCACATATATTCATGTACTTACACTGTCAAAACTAATACTGGATGATAATAATGTATATAATACTGCCACCTACTGCAGCGGAGTATGTCACATATATTCATGTACTTACACTGTCAAAACTAATACTGGATGATAATAATGTATATAATACTGCCACCTACTGCAGCGGAGTATGTCACATATATTCATGTACTCACACTGTCAAAACTAATACTGGATGATAATAATATATATAATACTGCCACCTACTGCAGCGGAGTATGTCACATATATTCATGTACTTACACTGTCAAAACTAATACTGGATGATAATAATATATATAATACTGCCACCTACTGCAGCGGAGTATGTCACATATATTCATGTACTTACACTGTCAAAACTAATACTGGATGATAATAATATATATAATACTGCCACCTACTGCAGCGGAGTATGTCACATATATTCATGTACTCACACTGTCAAAACTAATACTGGATGATAATAATATATATAATACTGCCACCTACTGCAGCGGAGTATGTCACATATATTCATGTACTCACACTGTCAAAACTAATACTGGATGATAATAATATATATAATACTGCCACCTACTGCAGCGGAGTATGTCACATATATTCATGTACTTACACTGTCAAAACTAATACTGGATGATAATAATATATATAATACTGCCACCTACTGCAGCGGAGTATGTCACATATATTCATGTACTTACACTGTCAAAACTAATACTGGATGATAATAATATATATAATACTGCCACCTACTGCAGCGGAGTATGTCACATATATTCATGTACTCACACTGTCAAAACTAATACTGGATGATAATAATATATATAATACTGCCACCTACTGCAGCGGAGTATGTCACATATATTCATGTACTCACACTGTCAAAACTAATACTGGATGATAATAATATATATAATACTGCCACCTACTGCAGCGGAGTATGTCACATATATTCATGTACTTACACTGTCAAAACTAATACTGGATGATAATAATATATATAATACTGCCACCTACTGCAGCGGAGTATGTCACATATATTCATGTACTCACACTGCCAAAACTAATACTGGATGATAATAATGTATATAATACTGCCACCTACTGCAGCGGAGTATGTCACATATATTCATGTACTCACACTGTCAAAACTAATACTGGATGATAATAATATATATAATACTGCCACCTACTGCAGCGGAGTATGTCACATATATTCATGTCACATATATTCATGTACTTACACTGTCAAAACTAATACTGGATGATAATAATGTATATAATACTGCCACCTACTGCAGCGGAGTATGTCACATATATTCATGTACTTACACTGTCAAAACTAATACTGGATGATAATAATGTATATAATACTGCCACCTACTGCAGCGGAGTATGTCACATATATTCATGTACTTACACTGTCAAAACTAATACTGGATGACATTAAAAGCAATGCTTTGTCCTGACTTACTTTCTGTGGAATTAATTGTAAGTCTATCAAAACAAATGAGCAGTCATTTTGGGCTTAACTTTACATTTAAATCACTCTTTCTAAGCTGCTTTAACTTAGAGAAATATCACTTTAGAAGTTTAGAAAAAAGTTTATTAAAAGTGATTATGGGGTGCCGAATGTAAAAGTTCAGTCTAACTTTTGTAGCAGATATATTTCTCACATTTCACTCACATTTCTCAATTTCAGCTCATTTTCATCACATTTAAATGTAGACTTTAAATATTATTTCTAAATGTTCAATTTAAATCTTAAATATTAATCTATATGTTAAGGGAATAAGCTATAGAAAAGGGATGGACGGAAGTTAAATCTGAACCTAAATCTTAAACATTAACCTAAATCTTAAATCTAAATCCGAGCGCAAAATATTAAAACTAAACCTAAATCTTAAATCTACAAACCCCGTTTCCATATGAGTTGGGAATTGTGTTAGATGTAAATATAAACAGAATTCAATGATTTGCAAATCATTTCCAACCCATATTCAGTTGAATATGCTACAAAGACAACATATTTGATGTTCAAACTCATAAACCTTTTTCTTTTTTCGCAAATAATAATTAAATTTGAATTTCATGGCTGCAACACGTGCCAAAGTAGTTGGGAAAGGGCATGTTCACCACTGTTACATCACCTTTTCTTTTAACAACACTCAATAAACATTTGGGAACTGAGGAAACTAATTGTTGAAGCTTTGAAAGTGGAATTCTTTCCCATTCTTATTTTATGTACAGCTTCAGTCGTTCAAAAGTCCAGGGTCTCTGCTGTCGTATTTTACGCTTCATAATGCGCCACACATTTTCCATGGGAGACAGGTCTGGACTGCAGGCGGGCCAGGAAAGTACCCGCACTCTTTTTTTTAAAGTTAAAGTACCAATGACTGTCACACACACACTAGATGTGGCAAAATTATTCTCTGCATTTGACCCATCACCCCTGTTCACACCCTGGGAGGTGAGGAGAGCAGTGGGCAGCAGCGGTGCCGCGCCCAGGAATCATTTTTGAAGATTTAACCCCCAATTCCAACCCTTAATGCTGAGTGCCAAGCAGGGAGGTAACGGGTCCCATTTTTATAGTTTTGGTATGACTTGGCCGGGGTTTGAACTCACGACCTACCCATCTCAGGGCGGACACTCTAACCACTAGGCCACTGAGTAGCCACGCTGTTGTAACACGTGCTGAATGTGGCTTGGTATTGTCTTGCTGAAATAAGCAGGGGCGTCCATGAAAAAGATGGCGCTTAAATGGCAGCATATATTGTTCTGAAACCTGTATGTACCGTTCAGCATTAATGGTGCCTTCACAGATGTGTAAGTTACCCATGTCTTGGGCACTAATGCACCCCCATACCTTCACAGATGCTGGCTTTTCAACTTTGCTTCGATAACAGTCTGGATGGTTCGCTTCCCTTTTGGTCCGGATGACACGATGTTGAATATTTCCGAAAACAATTTGAAATGTAGACTTATCACACCACAGAACACTTTTCCACTCTGCATCAGTCCATCTTAGATGATCTCGGACCCAGAGAAGCCGGCGACATTTCTGGGTGTTGATGATAAATTACTTTCGCTTTGCATTGTAGAGCTTTAACTTGCACTTACAGATGTAGCGACAAACTGTATTTAGTGACAGTGGTTTTATGAAGTGTTCCTGAGCCCATGTGGTGATATCCTTCAGAGAGTGATGCCGGTTTTTGATACAGTGCCGGCTGATAGATGGAAGGTCATGGTCATTCAATGTTGGTTTCCGGCCATGCCGCTTACGTGGAGTGATTTCTCCACATTCTCTGAACCTTTTGATGATATTATGGAGCATAGATGTTGAAATCCCTAAATTTCTCGCAATTGCACTTTGAGAAAACAAATAAAATATTAAAATAAAATAAATAAAAAAAATGGGTCCAAACCTGGGCCTTTGGAGAGGGATCCAGACAGAGGCCAAGGGGAAAAAAACAACTCATAGCCATAGCACACACAGTACACATCCCTCTTACATGTGGAGGGAAACATCAAACATCAAAGAACACAAAGGACATGAAAGACATTAAAGCAGCGGAGCTGATGCAACCAGACACTTCTACATACATACATGAATGATAAATGGGTTGTACTTGTATAGCGCTTTTTCTACCTTCAAGGTACTCAAAGCGCTTTGACACTACTTCCACATTTACCCATTCACACACACATTCACACACTGATGGAGGGAGCTGCCATGCAAGGCGCCAACCAGCACCCATCAGGAGCAAGGGTGAAGTGTCTTGCTCAGGACACAACGGACGTGACGAGGTTGGTACTAGGTGGGATTTGAACCAGGGACCCTCGGGTTGCGCACGGCCACTCTTCCACTGCGCCACACCGTCCCCGAATATGAATAAAAAGTAATGTGATGAGCATTCCTCAACTTTATCAGTATGTATTGCTATCTTTCCCAACTTCTTTGTCACGTGTTGCTGGCATCAAATTCTAAAGTTAATGATTATTTGCAAAAAAAAATGTTTTTATGAGTTTGAACATCAAATATGTTGTCTTTGTAGCATATTCAACTGAATATGGCTTGAAAATGATTTTCAAATCATTGTATTCTGTTTATATTTACATCTAACACCATTTCCCAACTCATATGGAAACAGGGTTTGTAAACGTGAGCGTTAAATGTTAAAACTAAATCTAAATCTTAAATCTAAACCTACATCTTAAAACTAAATTATTATCTAAATGTCAGTGCTAAATCTTCGATGTAAGTCTAAATGTTAAATCTAAATCTTAAATGTACATCTCTATCTAAACGAGAGCGCTTCATGTTAAATCTAAACATAAATCTTAAATCTGAATTTAAATCCATCCATACATCCAAGTCTCTACCTCATCACAGCTGAATCTAAATCTGAGCACTAAATGTTAAAACCAATCTTTAAACTCTAGGCCACCTACTTAGTGGCCTAGTGGTTAGAGTGTCCGCCCTGAGATGGGTAGGTTGGGAGTTCAAACCCCGGCCGAGTCATACCAAAGACTATAAAAATGGTAGCCATTACCTCCCTGCTTGGCACTCAGCATCAAAGGTTAGAATTGGGGGTTAAATCAGCATAAATGATTCCCGGGCGTGGCACCGCTGCTGCTCACTGCTCCCCTCACTTCCCAGGGGGTGAACAAGGGGATGGGTCAAATGCAGAGGTCACATTTCACCACACCTAGTGTGTGTGTGACAATCATTGCTACTTTAACTTTAACTTAAGTATTTAGCCCAAAGTTCAATACATGGGAATAGTATACCACGGGAAATCGAACCATCCCTTTCTTTTCTCCATTTTTCTGCATCTAAAATTTATTGAATGCGTTTCTTGAAGACAAAATATATTGTGTTTTTTTTTCCTTCAGCCACATAAATGTAAGTTTTCTTTTTCTGTTGTCTGCAAGACCATTGCAATTATGACTCATTTATCCAACTTCATTATCCTTCTTATAAACCATGTGACCTGAGTAGATTCATTCTATATTTGATTGCTTCAGATCAAGTATTATCAGTGTATTTTCTGGAGGGATGTAGTTGATGAGAGAAGTGGCAGCCAAGTATTGCTTTTGAATGGAGAATGGCTTCTGAATGGAATGGTGTGGAGGCCAAAGATTGACAGGCCGAGTAGCCAGTGAGAAGGTATATTTTGGAGCTGACAAATTGTAAACAGAGGTCACAACACTGGAAGTATATTAGCCCAGGGGGCGTGGCTAAAGGATAGTTCTAGAATGTGCAGTGTGTGTGAGGAAAGGTTCTCCCAAAACTCTCCAAATCTTGCAAGCAAAAAATGATTTAGTTTAGGAGCCCCGAAGCCAAACATCAAATATTAACTCTTGAAAATGTGAATGATTGTGCCCCTCGCCCCAGATTCACGTATCGCCACCAACATCACCAGCGGCGTCTATCGTGACAGGAGGAACGTAAAAGTCTCAAGAAGCCATATTTGAAAGCCAAAAGGAAGTCGGCCATTTTGGTTTCCGTCAGCCATGTTGAAGTCAAAAAGGGGTGGTACTTGAACAAACTCCTCCTCGGGACTTTGACCAAACTTTGACCTGATGGCTCGCCACACAACTTTACACATTTATAACTCGGCTCCACAAACTGAGATTGTACTCAGAGTTGGTACAAATGATGATGATGACACCCTGTCGTGCAGAATGGGTCAGTACCTGTTGGTACCCATTGGTGGTGGGCGGAGCCTGGCGGCCAAAACTGCCCCTCGCCATCAACCATCAAGTTGTCTTTACTTCTCTTTAGATGATGGGATCTCCTTGCAAACTGATATGAGACCTTTAGGTCGGGGTCTGATCATGACTAGTCATCGATATTGACACCTAAATCGCCCCCATGTGGTGGAAAAGGATAACAGTCATAACTTCCTTCCTCAAGCTCCAATCTTCCTGTTTTGTTTATTTATGGTGGGTCGAGATCATTGTCATTCAACATCCTGTACACAAATTCAATATGACATTTTTCATACTCTGCACATATGCTAATGTCACATATTGTTGTTTGTGTTGCACAATCTTGTCAATCTGCTCAATAAGGTTAAATTAGGGACGGCGTGGCGCAGTGGGAGAGTGGCCGTGCGCAACCCGAGGGACCCTGGTTCAAATCCCACCTAGTACCAACCTCGTCACGTCCGTTGTGTCCTGAGCAAGACACTTCACCCTTGCTCCTGATGGGTGTTGGTTGGCGCCTTGCATGGCAGCTCCCTCCATCAGTGTGTGAATGTGTGTGTGAATGGGTAAATGTGGAAGTAGTGTCAAAGCGCTTTGAGTACCTTGAAGGTAGAAAAGCGCTATACAAGTACAACCCATTTATCATTTAAATTAAAATGTAATACAAGTAATAAGTAATACTTTATTTGCACACTTAAGGATTTAAGTTTTCAGGTGAAAAAGATGCCACCTCACTAAAAAGATTGTTTAACAATTAAATTTCCATGAATTAATTTAGATCCAGAACACACATTGTTATACATCTTATTATATTATAATCATTACTATAATTAAATGTAAGTTTGTGTAAAATACTTTCACACAACAAAGTGTGAATACATGTTGTAAAGTGTGGGGTTGAGTTCTAATTGATTTAATACAATTAGGTATGGAAAATGCATTTTGTTTACTTGCCAACTATATTTAATATACATATTGATATAATGTCATGTAATAGGACTTCAACATTTTATGTTAATGAAAGTTTATTTGCTAGCCAGTTCTACTTCTGAGTATTTTATTTTGTTATTGAACAATTAAACACACATAAACAATGTTTAGACACATTAAGGTACTTTCAATACAATATGAGTCAATGTTTTTTTAATATTTTACTCAGCAATATAAAAAACATCACATTAAATCCAATCCTCTTACAAACAAACCCCGTTAAAGAAAGTAATTGTAAATCCATCCATCCATTTTTTACCGCTTATTCCCTTTTGGGGTCGCAGGGGGCGCTGGCGCCTATCTCAGCTACAATCGGGCGGAAGGCGGGGTACACTTGAGAGACAATTCGAATAAGATTTAAATAAAATGTATATAATTAAATGATAAACTTTTGCTTGAATGTGCTTATTTAAAACGACTTAATATATTCCAATAAATATAATAATGTAAGTGTTTTTCTATTTTGTACAAATCTTCCAAGACTGAATGAATAAATTGAAATCATTAACACAATTTGAGGGTTTGGATTTCACTTTAAGAAAGAGACTTTTGTTAAAGAGAGCAAATGTTTCACACTTTTTAAAAATGGATATAAATTCACGACACGATCGATCCACACATGCGTGAAGTTACGTCACTTCCTGTATTTTTTTACAAAGGAGCTCCTGCGACGTCACGTTCTGTGATATTTCAATGTTTTATTAATGTTTTGTATTAAATAGATTATCTAGGAGTAAAAGGGAACAACAATAAAAACACGTGGAAGGGTAAATTTAAAAAAATCTGGCAGTAATATCGCTACAATTTCTAGCACTTTCACTCTTGTCATTGCAATGAATGTCGCACGGGGGCGCCACTGAACCCCAACATTAAAGCTTTGTTTGATCCATCCATCCATTTTCTACCACTTATTCCCTTTCGGGGTCGCGGGGGGCGCTGGTGCCTATCTCAGCTACAATCGGGCGGAAGGCAGGGTACACCCTGGACAAGTCGCCACCTCATCGCAAGGCCAACACAGATAGACAGACAACATTCACACTCACATTCACACACTAGGGACCATTTAGTGTTGCCAATCAACCTATCCCCAGGTGCATGTCTTTGGAAATGGGAGGAAGCCGGAGTACCCGGAGGGAACCCACGCATTCACGGGGAGAACAAGACACTCTTTTATATCACATTGTATTTCAAATGAATATTACGTAAAAGAAAAGCATGGTAACAGTGACAGCAAGCAATATATTATATAGAGCTACCTCTTCGTCCGCTCGGCTGTGACGTCATTTCCAGCTTCCGGGGTAAACGGAAGACAGCAGAACAGGAGGAGAAGGAGAAAGAAGTGTGCAGGACGCTAATAAGTCAGTTTTATTTGTTATCCAGTTTGAAATATACATCTGTGATTCTTTATTTAAGGATAAAGTGGTCTCGATGCGCTAGAAGCACTGTGCCGCTTCTCGTGCTATCTTTGCTTGTTAGTTAGCTTAGCTGGCTAGTTAGCTTAGCTTGTTAGCTGCTAACAAAGAGACGAGGACGTTATCAACACATCGCTAAGTAGAGATCAAGTGTGAGAGTAAAGTGTTGTGATTGTGTGAAAATGTGGAAAAGAAGGATAGCAAAGTATGAGGAGGAACTTTGTCCAACAAAAGAGGAGAAGGAGCGACAACATCAACTACTGGACGCTGTTTTCAAGAAACATCAAGTTGTGTTACACAGAACAGGTTTGTTGACTTCTTACTCTCACATCTTTACTAACTTTATATTTGATGAATAACACTATGCTTAATATATTGTGTATAAGAAGTTGTGTTGTCTTGTGAGGATGATGCATTCCGTCTGCTACTTGCAACGTGGTCTTGCAACCACGTGGTTGTCTGTGTTCTGTGGAATGTAACTACTAAAGATGAGTTACATATCCCAGTCCATTTGTACTACAAACTGTCAGTGGTGGAACAAGTCAGAGTTGGGCTGTGGACGAGCTCCATGACATGGCCCCCTAAACCCAAATAATAAAGGTAATTCTACCATCAATCAATCAATGTTTACTTATATAGCCCTAAATCACTAGTGTCTCAAAGGGCTGCACAAACCACCACGACATCCTCGGTAGGCCCACATAAGGGCAAGGAAAACTCACACCCAGTGGGACGTCGGTGACAATAATGACCCAGTGGGACATCGGTGACAATAATGACCCAGTGGGACGTCGGTGACAATAATGACTATGAGAACCTTAGAGAGGAGGAAAGCAATGGATTTATAACACACACATGTCTCTCTGGGTTTATCACCAACAATCTCTAAGCAGGTTTTAAAGGGGAACATTATCAGCAGACCTATGTAAGCGTCAATATATACCTTGATGGTGCAGAAAAAAGACCATATATTTTTTTAACCGATTTCCGAACTCTAAATGGGTGAATTTTGGCGAATTAAACACCTTTCTGTTTATTGCTCTGGTGGCGATGACGTCAGAACTTGACGTCACCGAGGTAACACAGCCGCCATTTTCATTTTCAACACATTACACACACGGGTCTCAGCTCTGTTATTTTCCTTTTTTTGACTATTTTTTGGAACCTTGGAGGCATCATGCCTCGTTGGTGTGTTTTCGGAGGGTGTAACAACACTAATAGGGAGGGATTCAAGTTGCACCGAAGATGCGAAAGTGGCAAGAAATCTGCCGCCAGACCCCCATTGAATGTGCCGGAGTGTCTGCACATTTTACCGGCGATGCTAACGCAGCTAATCGGCCATGCTATGGCTATGAATAGCGTTAATAGCTATTCGCTCAATAGCTTCAGTTTCTTCTTCAATACTTTCATACTCCAACCGTCCTTTTCAATACATGCGTAATCTGTTGAATCGCTTAAGACGCTGAAATCCGAGTCTGAATCCGAGCTAATGTCGCTATATCTTGCTGTGCTATTCGCCACTGTTTGTTTGTATTGGCAGCACTGTATGACGTCACAGGGAAATGGACCGTATCTTGGCAGGTAGTGGAAAAAAGGCACTTTAAAGCTTTTTTTAGGGATATTTTGGGACCGGTAAAATTTAGAAAAATACTTCAAAAAATACAACAAGCCACTGGGAACTGATTTTTATTGTTTTCAACCCTTTTGAAATTGTGATAATGTTCCCCTTTAAAAAGTTTGTCAGCCATTTTTCCTTAAATTTGCATTTTCCCAACATGTATTTATTTTCTCACTTTCACCACAGCATCAACCCGTTCACAGGATGTAGAGAAATGATCAAAGGGGATCTGATTTGTTTTATTTTGCCTGTCATTCACAATCCATATGTAAGACAATAACATGTTTTTATTTTGTATGCATTCTAAGTCCTAAACAAACGTTAGCAAAATCTTGACCATCCTAATTTTACCATTTGAGTCAATGAGAGCGCCTCTATTCTGCTCACTAATAAGAATTAGTTGAGCAATATAATATACCCAGAAGTCATTTTTTTAATCGCTATCTCTTTAAAACATGCTGTAAAAATGCATATTCTCTGGAAATATGCCCCATAATAGCCACAAACTGGAGGATGCATTTTTAATTTGGATACAATTTAAATAAATAGTGTAAAGGTTTTATGGAATTTTCCAGGGTGTACCCCACCTTCTGCCCCCTTGTGAGTCCAAAAGGGACAAGCGGTAGAAAATGGATGGATGGGTGGGAACAAGGTACATCATCGACAGGCCTCAAAATTTTACTTTTTAAGGTCAAGACAAGTGTTGCCTTAAAGGAGGGTTCATATTTTAGGGCACCAAGGCAAATGTTATTTTCTTTCCAGTTTGTTAATTAAATGTAGAATTGCTCACATTTATTTGTGCAATAAATCTTTAGACAATTTTGACCCTTACTTTGGGTCAAAGCATAATAATTGTGTAAATGCATCAATAAGTTCTTTATGCTTGTTTAAGGTGCTTTTTTTTTTAAAACCTTTATTTTGTTAGCGCAGTCAGACCTATTATTGTGAAGGGGGAAGTGTGTTGCTGTTCTCAGAACGATGTGTGTTGGCGACACTTGCGACTGCTGTCCTGTTTGTACATTATTCCAACATTGATGATGTCGTTCACAACAACACAAGCAGATGAGATGTGTTGTGCGTTTATAGATTTTCCTTGCCAGCTGTAGCTTCGTAGTTTTGTCGCTATTTCGAATGACCGCCTAAAAGGACGGGACAATTGGGTGTTTAAAGGATGAATGAGTGGTCCAGAACACATTATCTTCCATCCATCCATCTTC
Source organism: Nerophis ophidion (assembly GCF_033978795.1). Lineage (NCBI taxonomy): Eukaryota > Metazoa > Chordata > Actinopteri > Syngnathiformes > Syngnathidae > Nerophis > Nerophis ophidion. The sequence continues at coordinate 43,210,105 of NC_084633.1, read as the reverse complement.
TTCCGCTTATCCGAGGTCGGGTCTTGGGGGCAGCAGCCTAAGCAGGGAAGCCCAGACTTTCCTCTCCCAATCCACTTCGTCTAGCACTTCCCGGGGGATCCAAAGGTGTTCCCAGGCCAGCCGGGAGACATAGTCTTCCCAACGTGTCCTGGGTCTTCCCTGTGGCCTCGTACCGGTTGGACATGCCCTAAACACCTCCCTAGGGAGGCATTCGGGTGGCATCCTGACCAGATGCCCGAACCACCTCATCTGGCTCCTCTCCATGTGGAGGAACAGCGGCTTTACTTTGAGTTCCTCCCGGATGACAGAGCTTCTCACCCTATCTCTAAGGGAGAGACCCGCCACACGGCAGAGGAAACTCATTTGGGCCGCTTGTACCCGTGATCTTGTCCTTTCGGTCATAACCCAAAGCTCATGACCATTGGTGAGGATGGGAACGGAGATCGACCGGTAAATTGAGAGATTTGCCTTCCGGCTCGGCTCCTTCTTCACCACAACGGATCGATACAGCGTCCGCATTACTGAAAACGCTGCACCGATCCGCCTGTCGATCTCACGATCCACTCTTCCCCCACTCGTGAACAAGACTCCTAGGTACTTGAACTCCTCCACTTGGGGAAAGATCTCCTCCCCAACCCGGAGATGGCACTCCACCCTTTTCCGGATGAGAACCATGGACTTGGACTTGGAGGTGCTGATTCCCATCCCAGTCGCTTCACACTCTGCTGCAAACCGATCCAGTGAGAGCTGAAGATCTTGGCCAGATGAAGCCATCAGGACCACATTATCTGCAAAAAGCAGAGACCTAATCCTGCTGCCACCAAACCAGATCCCCTCAACGCCCTGAATGCGCCTACAAATTCTATACATAAAAGTTACGAACAGAATCGGTAACAAAGGGCAGCCTTGGCGGAGTCCAACCCTCACTGGAAACGGGTCCGACTTACTGCCGGCAATGAGGACCAAGCTCTGATCATAGTGGGAGCGGACCGCCACAATCAGACTCTCTGAGCACTCCCCACAGGACTTCCCGAGGGACACGGTCCAATGCCTTCTCCAAGTCCACAAAACACATGAAGCCATGTTTGGGCAAACTCCCATGCACCCTCAAGGACCCTGCCCAGAGTATAAAGCTGGTCCACAGTTCCACGACCAGGACGAAAACCACACTGTTCCTCCTGAATCCGAGGTCCGACTATCTGGCTTAGGCTCCTCTCTAGTACACCTGAATAGACCTTACCGGCAAGGCATTATTTTCCCTGACAAATGTTGCTTCTCCTAAGAATGACAACATTGCTCTTACATTTATGTCAATTTCCCTGATATTGTGCAATGAAAAGCAGATTTTGTTATATTAGCCAGTTCTGTGACACCGGAAGTCATTGTTGAAATAATCCATCCATCCATCCATCCATTTCCTACCGCTTATTCCCTTGTGGGGTCGCGAGGGGCGCTGGCGCCTATCTCAGCTACAATCGGGCGGAAGGCGGCATACACCCTGGACAAGTCGTTACATCATCGCAGATTGTTGAAATAATATGCCTTTTTTTTGTTGAGTTCAGTGATTATTGATTGGATTATTACTTTGGGAAGGTCAGAGAAGAAGAGTTGTAAAAATGTTCTCACAGGTCATAAAAGTCTTCCTTTCTTCAGTTTTAAAAGTCTCACTGTCTCGATGGAGATCTTCCTTTATTACCTCCTGCTACGATTGAAAGTCCAGTTTAGAAAATTGTTTTATTTTAGATATGTAATCCTCCATGTTAAAAGTGCAAGCAAGAGGAAAAAATAAACACACACTGCTCACTCTTGCTGCTTGTTGTCACTTCTTCTGCAGCCGAGTAGTCGCAAGAGGGATCACTAGCGCCCTCTACCACCAGGAGGCGGGGATCATTTAATGACTCATATTTGACACACGCAGCTACGGTATATTAATAAAACATAGCTGCTTAGTGTTCTTTTTGGCGTATTCAATAGCTTGGACCTTAAATCCTACTGAATAGGTCTTAATCTTTTTCCCTTTATGCGATTTCATCCATCCATCCATCCATTTTCTACCGCTTATTCCCTTTCGGGGTCGTGGGGGGCGCTGGCGCCTATCTCAGCTACAATCGGGCGGAAGGCAGGGTACACCCTGGACAAGTCGCCACCTCATCACAGGGCCAACACAGATAGACGGACAACATTCACACTCACATTCACACACTAGGGACCATTTAGTGTTGCCAATCAACCTATCCCCAGGTGCATGTTTTTGGAGGTGGGAGGAAGCCGGAGTACCCGGAGGGAACCCACGCATTCACGGGGAGAACATGCAAACTCCACACAAAAAGATCTCGAGCCTGGATTTGAACCCAGGACTGCAGGAACTTCGTATTGTGAGGCAGACGCACTAACCCCTCTGCCACCGTGAAACCCTTTATGCCATTTCAAATTATTGAAATCAGCATCCTCCATTTTGAAAATGATGACAGGTGAAGTGTCACTCGTGACGTGACGAGTTTGACCCGGCCGAAATTCTAGACATGCGCTAATAAAAATAATATTTTGCGAAACGAGTTTGACCCGGCGTTAATCCTGAGCCGGCGGTAATGCTAAGCATGCGCTAATTATTTTGCGAAACGAGTTTGACCCGGCAGTAATTCTAGGCAGGCGCATACTATATACCCGGCGGCAATTCAAGGGAATACGGTCTGTCTGATTCTGATTTTGATTGAATGTGTGGACTGCATGAATGATGCCTTCTCAGTTCTCACTCTAACGCAATTTGAATGTCTAGAAATGCACTGAATTATTTTTAATCCATTATTACTATTATTAATAAGGTAAACAAGTTATCTTTTGAAGGTGTAGTCGGTAATCTGATTACTTCTTCCGAGTTTAACTGTGGTGACACTATCTAAATGAAAGTAAAACAGATGTCATCTTTCTTGGCCAACATGTTGACTGTGCTCATGCTTCTTTTATAACAGACATGTCTCTAAAGATGAATGTGAAATTGACAGTAATTATTGTCCGCCAGCAGGGGGAGCTCATCACTAGTTCTACTGCGTGGAGGCTGGCATGTGGTACATTATTTTCTGTGTGTGTATGACTTATTCAGAGGGAGAACAGCACACTTTCATGTATGGCGTCTACCATTAAGGATTGCAGGAATGACTTTTAGGTTGTTTTTATATAAATAAGGTGGATTGGATGTTGGCCTGGGAAGGCATTCCCCTGAAGGTCTTCTTCATGTGTCAGCTGGAAGTACCCTGACTGCTGTGAGGGGAAACTGATGAGATTGTGAGATCATATGTTGGTGCAGGACAATGTCTCATGTGACTGAGCAAAGCTGGACTTTTCTAAAGAATGTTTGTTTTCTCCTGTCCCGCAGACCTCAATGAAGCACATCGTCCTCGTGAGCAGGAGGAGGAACCACAGTCCCCCCACATACACGAGGAAGAAGAGGTACCACATTCCCAACACATCAAAGAGGGAGGAGAGGACCCACAGCCCCCCCACATTAAAGAGGAAGACGAGACGCCACAGACCCATAATGTTAAACTGACCCTTCACATTAAAGGGCAAGCGGAGGACCCACTCATCTTACACATCAAAAAGGAAGAGGAGGACCTACTGACTCCTCACTTTAAGGAGCAAGAGAACCCACTGACCCCCTACTATAAAAAGGAAGAGGAGGACCCACTAACCCCCTACATTAAAGAGGAAGAGGAGGAAGAGGGCATCAGTCAGCCTAAATGGTTGGAGGAGTTCCCAGTGACTGGTGTCCCTGTGAAGAGTGAAGATGATGAGGTGAAAGGTGAAAGTGAGGAGAGGGGAGGGGGGGAGCCTCCAAGCAGCAGCTCAACACAACACATGACAACAGAAGCTGATGGAGACCACTGTGGAGGATCACAAGCAGACAAGCTCTTAGCTCCACTATCAGATAGTGAGGACACAACGTCACACTCTCCTGACACTGATGATGAAGACTCTAAAGATGATAAGACATGTCACACTGACAACACTCACTTCACATCTTCTCACTCTCACAAAACTTTTAAATACCATTGTAGTCTGAAAACACACATGAGAACACACACTGGAGAAAAACCTTTTTCTTGTTCACTCTGCAGTAAAGGTTTTAGACAAAGTATCAATTTGAAAGTACACATGAGAACACACACTGGGGAAAAACGTTTTTCCTGTTCAACCTGTGGTAAAGGTTTTACACAAAGTCAGAGTTTGAAAAGACATATTAGAACACACACTAGAGAAAAACCTTTTTCTTGTTCACTCTGTAGTAAAGGTTTTACACAAAGTATCAATTTGAAAGTACACATGAGAACACACACCGGTGAAAAACCTTTTTCCTGTTCAATCTGTGGTAAAGGTTTTAGAGAAAGTCAACATTTGAAAAGACACAAGAGAACACACACTGGTGAAAAACCTTTTTCCTGTTCTACCTGTGGTAAAGGTTTTGTTGAAAGTCAGAGTTTGAAAGTACACATGAGAACACACAATGGTGAAAAACCTTTTTCTTGTTCAATCTGTGGTAAAGGTTTTGCACAAAATCAGAGTTTGAAAAGACACATGAGAACACACACTGGAGAAAAACCTTTTTCCTGTTCAATCTGTGGTAAAGGCTTTGTTAAAAGTCAGGGTTTGAAAGTACACATGAGAACACACATTGGTGAAAAACCTTTCTCCTGTTCAATCTGTGGTAAATGCTTTGCACAAGGTCAACATTTGAAAAGACACATGAGAACACACTTGTGAAAAATCACATTCCTGTTCAATCTGCAACAGAAGCTTTTGTTGACGATCAAAGCTTGTAGCACACATGAGAAGACACCCAGGAGAGAAAGTGTTGAGTTGCAGTGTGTGTGGTGAAAGATTGTCTTCTAAGTACCAGTGTAAGAAACACAAGTGTGCTGGTGAGAACAGCAGCAGCAAATGAAACTGCAGGATTTGAAATAAACTGTCCAGACTTTCATTTTGACTTTCTAACAACATCAGCACATATAATATGTGTGACATTGTTGTTTGTCTAACAATCTGTTTAATATGATCTTTACATTTATAGATTAGACATTTTATATTAATGCTTTTTTCAGTCAAGTACATGTATTAATATGCAACATTGTGTACTTTTGTTAAAAAATGGACAGAACAATTTGAGTAAAAAAGTGAGAGTAAACAGTAAAATACATATTTTACATGCAATAAACATGTGTGTATGTATACACATACACACACACACTCTCTCTCTCTCTCTATATATATATATATATATATATATATATATATATATATATATATACTGTATATTCATCATACAATTTTAGACCTATTTATATGAAATATTGAAGTATTACATATTTGTATTTGTAATTGTTAATAATCCCATAGATTATCACCTTTATATGATATACATATGTACTGGTTCACATCTGAAACATCTTCTGGACCACTTCAGGAAGCATATTATTATTTACTTCATACATCATTTGAACAGTTGTCTTTTATACAATTTTAAAATATGTGTCTCTTTGAATCATTTGTTGGGTCTCTATAATCTATTTTATTCATTACCGTTATTACTCTGTATTATGATGATTGTGTTGTGATTATTTTATATGTATGTCCCCAGACCTTTATGCAATATACAAGTGAGAGAAAATGGCTGAGTTTTTGTGGAAGGATGGGGTTGTTTTTACAAACTTACATTTGTGGATAAATCAAATAAATCCAGTATTGTGTTTTAAACATTTTTTTCAATGTTTTTTTTTTCTTTTTTAACATCCCCAAAACAACATCAATATCAGTCAAAGTTTGGAGTGTCAGACAAAAGCCAATATTGTACATCATCCCACAGAGATTTACTTTTCATACATTCATAAAATAAACTGTTTATTGTGTTTCCCAATCACAGAACCAACAAATGTTGTATCTAATTGCAAAACAACATCCAAAATATTTTAAGTGGTCAATTCCGTCTTGGAAAGAATGGAAACTTTAAGTTGTGAGTATTTTTTTGTTCCAGATAAAAAAAATAATAAGAAGAAGAAATAGTAAAGAATTAAAAAAGATGCAGTAACTAGAATATTTTGAATGAAAGCCTTTTTAAATGTTGTAATATTTTGTTTATTTGCAGGTCGTACTTAATGAAATCTTCAAATATTAACATATTTTTATCAGTCAATAAGTGCATCAGTGACCAAATGCCTTTTTCAAACCATTGCTGTACAAAGATGGATTTGTTTCTCATTTTAATATAAGAACAATTCCATAGTGGAGTATTGTGTGTGATGAAGTTGTGTTTGTAAATTAGTTTCCAGTACAACAACACTTGCTGGTAGGGATGGGTACTGTTCACTTCTAATTCCATGTTTTATGTGTTATATATGTCAATATATTGTGTGTTTGTATTTTGCCAACATGGTAGAATCACATGATAGGCAGGTTGTATCATGTTTTTCTGTCACCTGTCATGGCACACACACTGTCTGCTGTGGGAACACCAAGAGGCTCCACTGTGAGCCAAGCAGGACACGCCCCCATGCTCGTTGCGCAGACCGCGCCCACGCGCCGACACAGCAGGTGGCAATCTACCAACGACACACCTGGGACTAATGAGAGGCGACAGAATAAAGAGCTTCGTCGCTGACTGCTTCTCGTGGGAACGTAGTCCTGGTTACAGTAAGTTCTCACGTCTCTGGCTCCCCTCTTGTGCTTTCTCTCTTGCCTGTTGTTGCCTTCCTTGTGCCTGGCCCTGATTTTGTCCTTTTGTCTTCTCCTGTTCCCACAGCCTTCGTGCCTCAGTCGTCGCCTTGCACTTCTACCCGGATTCTGATTGCCTCCCTTGATTCTCGACCCCACACCCGGATTTGGACCTCGGACGCTTCTCTCCTGCCCCACGGACCTTGCTTGGATCACGAACCCTTTGGGATCTTCCTCTCTGGACTTGGACGCTGCCACAACCAACACACACCTTCAACAAACCCACGGTAATTCACATTGTGTTAAAGGGGAACATTATCACAATTTCAAAAGGGTTAAAAACAATAAAAATCAGTTCTCAGTGGCTTGTTTTTTTCAAAATTTTACCGGTCCCGGAATATCCCTAAAAAAAGCGTCAAAGTGCCTTTTTTTCGCTCCTTGCCTTGACACTGTTCATTTTCCTGTGACGTCATACAGTGCTGCCAATACAAACAAACCATGACGAATATCACAACAAGATATAGCGACATTAGCTTGGATTCAGACTCTGATTTCAGCGGCTAACGCGATTCAACAGATTACGCATGTATTGAAACAGATGGTTGGAGTATAAAAGTATTGAGATAAAAACTGAAGCTATTGAGCGAATAGCTATTGACGCTACTCATAACCATAGCATGGCCGAATAGCTGCGTTAGCATTGCCGGTAAAATGTGCGGACCAAACTATCAGGACTTTCCCATCTTGTGACACTGGAGCAACTTAAATCCGTCGATTGGTAAGTGTTTTTTTCGCATTAAATGTGGGTGGAAGGAAACGTAATATTGTTGCAAATGCATCTGCAGATTATCCATACATCTCTGTGCCATGTCTGCTTTAGCACCGCCGGTAAATAGCATGTTAGCATTGATTAGCATAGCATGTTAGCATCGATTAGCTGGCAGTCACGCTGCGACCAAATATGTCTGATTAGCACATAAGTAAACAACATCAACAAAACTCACCTTTGTGATTTCGTTGACTTTATCGTTGCAAATGCATCTGCAGGTTATCCATACATCTCTGTGCCATGTCTGCCTTAGCATCGCCGGTAAAATGTGCAGACACTCCGGCACATTCAATGGGGGTCTGGCAGCAGATTTCTTGCCACTTTCGCATCTTCGGGCCAGTGGTGCAACTTGAATCCCTCCCTGTTAGTGTTGTTACACCCTCCAACAACACACCGACGAGGCAGGATGTCTCCAAGGTTCCAAAAAATTGTCGAAAAAACGGAAAATAACAGAGCTGAGACCCAATGTTTGCAATGTGTTGAAAATTAAAATGGCGGCTTCATTACCTCGGCGATGTTAAGTTCTGACGTCATCACCACAGAGCGATAAACAAAGGCGTTTAATTGGCCAAAATTCACCCATTTAGAGTTCGGAAACCGGTTAAAAAAATGTATGGTCTCTTTTTCTGCACCATCAAGGTATATATTGACACTTAAGTCTGGTGATAATGTTCCCCTTTAATTTCCACACATAGTCTAACATCCACACACATAGTTGCATACACACTCCACGTATTCATTAAAGACTCAATAAACCCGTTGAGCTATACCTCCTGTTGTTGTGCGGTCTCCTTCCCCCTTGTCGATACATAACATCACCTTGAGGAAATGGCATAAAGAGGAAGATGACAATATAATGTCACTTGGACAATGATGTACAGAACAGAGGAGATTTAGTTCATTTTTATTTTTGCTTTTAGGTGAATATTTTTTTTTTATTATTTCACAAAACTTCTCCATTACCCAGCTCTGGATTTCTGGTAGCTGGTTAAAAAGAGATGGAAGTGGATATATGGAGGGGATGTATGAGGAAGGTATGGACGTGGATAGGAACAGAGGGGAGAGAGGAAAGAAGCGGAGAGGAGGTCATGAAGGAAAGTAGCGCACTAAAAGAGTAGAAAGGTGGAAAAAGATGATGGTGGATAATTGCAAGATTATATATACATTGAAGTCAGATGAAGACATGAAGGATATTAGTTTGATGACACTGGTTAATGGTTGAAAGAAGGACATTGGAGAGGTGGAGATGGCCACGTGTTACGATTCATTTGTTGTTTGCTTTTGTGTATTTTCTTATTATGTTTGGACTCCGCCGATCCCATTGTTTGAGCACTTCCTTGTTTGTTTTTGTCACCATGGCTACTTCATTCGCTCCACCTGCTCTTACTTTCGGACGCACACCTGCTTTTGATTGTTGTGTTAGTATTTAAGTCCGCCTGCTACCTGAGTTCATTCTGGACGTTTTGCTTGCTCAATGCAACAGTTAGGTTGTTTCCTCCCGAGCCTTTTGTTTGTTCCTCGCTAAGTTTTAGCTTAGCCTCGGCGCGCTCGGCTCGCGCTGCTTTGGACTTTGAACTCAACCCTTGCTAACATTAGCATTTTACTTCCCGTGCTTTGGCGCACCTTTATTTTACCCTTTTGTCATGTGTTATTTTGGATTTCTATATTAGAACCAGTTCCTACCTTCATCCTGCTTGCTCCGGGTCCTTTGGCATCAAGAGGTGGCCCTCCTCCCACATCCACGATGCGACCACACCGTAACAGAGGGTGTGTGAAGTGTAAATAGTGACAGGTTGTAGAACATGTTTAAATGCAATGTGAATACTAAAGACCTGAAAAGCTCTAGAAAGGCCAGTGCAGTCTCTAAACGTTTTGACTCGAGGGCCACAATTGGATAATATATATATATATATAATATTCCACAGAACTCAGCAAGTACATTTGGAACCTCAAAGACAATAATGTTGAATATTCAATAACATGGCAAACTCTTGCATCCAGCACACCTTACAACAGTGGTAATAAAAGATGCAACCTATGCTTAAAAGAGACACTGTTTATTATACATCATCCAGACCCGTCATCACTCAACAAGCACAGTGAAATCATCTCAGCATGCCGTCACAGACGGAAACACCTCCTAGGTAACACATGAGCCAATCACCACACCCTACGCCTGCCTGTACCCACCCACTCTGTGCCCTATATAAACCATTGTATGTGAATGCTTCCATTAAAATCTCCTGATGATTGAGGGAACCCCTCATGAAACAGTTCTGTAGAGATGAAGTAGTCTTGTGATTTTTCCCACACCTACATATTGCGCTCTACCACGGTATCGAGCACTATTCTCTGGATAATCCAATCAAGATATATATATATATATATATATATGTGTATATGTCCCCACCTTCTACCATCCTAGTCACGTCCGTTGTGTCCTTAAGCAAGACACTTCACCCTTGCTCCTGATGGATCCTGGTTAGCGCCTTGCATGGCAGCTCCTGCCATCAGTGTGTGAATGTGTGTGTGAATGGAGAAATACTATCAAAGCGCTTTGGGCTCCTTAAAAAGAGGTAGAAAAGCGCTATACAAGTACAAACATTTACCATTTATATATATATATATATATATATATATATATATATATATAAATCCCATACATGTGTATATTCATGTATATATACACATATATTAATATACTATACATAATATTAACGGGACGGTGTGGCGTTTCCAGTCACGGTTGGACTTTGTCACCCATCCTGTTCAAAACTTTCATGGACATAACTTCTAGGCGCAGTCAAGGTGTTGAGGGGATCTGGTTTGGTGGCTGCAGTATTAGGTCTCTGCTTTTTGCAGATGATGTGGTCCCGATGGCTTCATCTGGCCAGGATCTTCAGCTCTCACTGGATCGGTTCACAGCCGAGTGTGAAGCAACTGGGATGGGAATCAGCACCTCCAAATCCGAGTCCATTGTTATCATTCGGAAGAGGGTGGAGCGCCATCTCCAGGTTGGGGAGGAGACCCTGCTCCCAAGTGGAGGAGTTCAAGTACCTCGGAGTCTTGTTCGCGGTGTGGCGTCTTCAGTAATGCGGACGTGGTGAAGAAGGAGCTGAACCGGAAGGCAAAGCTCTCAATTTACTGGTCGATCTACGTTCCCATCCTCACCTATGGTCATGAGCTTTGGGTTAGGACCAAAAGGACAAGATCATGGGTAAAAGTGGTCGGAATGAGTTTCCTCCGCCGGGTGGTGGGTCTCTCCCTTAGAGATAGGGTGAGAAGCTCTGCCATCCGGGAGGAGCTCAAAGTAAAGCCGCTGCTCCTCCACATGGAGAGGAGCCAGATGAGGTGGTTCGGGCATCTGCTCAGGATGCCACCCGAAGGTCTCTCTATGGAGGTGTTTTGAGCACATCAAACCGGTACACTTTAAATAAAAAAAAAAGTTGAGAAAACCCACATTTTCAAGGTAACTTGATGCAACAAGATTTTTGCGTTTTACTATTGTTGACTTAACTAGTTGAGATAAGAGTTATGTCAACTCAGATCTTCTTGTTCACCAAATTATTATATTCACGTCGGACCAACAATAAAGTTCATGCTTCAATTCCATGTATTTTTACCTTCAACTAACTCATATATTCTTGTTGAACTTTGACTACTGTTCTTGACTTAACTAAGATTTCAAAGTTTAGAAAAGAGTTTTACCACCTCGATCTTGTTCACCAAATTATTATATTCACGTCGGACCAACAATAAATTTCATGCTTCAATTCCATGTATTTTCACCTTCAACTAACTCGGAAATTCTTGTTACTTCAGTTAGTAAAATTCCTTTACAAGTCAAGTAACATTTATGTTGCGATAATTTTTTTTTTAAATGCTGAATGAATAAATAAAATAAAGAGCAGACATCAAAATATATCCAAAACCTTGTTTATTTCTCATTTAGAAACATGTTTAACATAAGGGTTCAATTGGGTGTGTCAGAGACCTTGACACTTTCCCAGCTATTTTCTTTAAAGTGAATAAGCCAGCTAAGAAAGTTAAAAGCTAAGAAATAAATGCTTTTACAGCAGCCAGGCAATATAATTGTGTAATGATTTGATGATAGAATTATCTTCATAGATAGAGAAAATGTGTTTAGTAAATTAGAAGAGTTGACAAACTTGATCAGCTGACAGTGAATATGCACCTCTTGTCAACTTCACTTAAATATAAAGAAAAAGATATATCTACATTTAAGTGAGATTCACAAAATACCAATATGCTACATAACAAATGGCAGTACCGAGTTCTGGCGGGTTATGTGGCATAATGGCGTTTTGTGAATCTCACTCAATTTTAAATACATTTTGAAAAAAAAAAAAAATTCAAAAAATTGTGTATCTCACTTAATTGTAAATACATTTTGAAAATAAATATAATTGTTTTCCGTGTGGCCTTGCATGTTTTAAATCACTGGCCCTGAAGTTTTATATGAGCACCAACCACAATGCACTCGAACAGGCAGAAAACATAGGTTGGCTTCCACATTAAGAGTCACAGCAAAAGCTTTGTTTTCAGAGACCTTGTCCACTGAGAGCCCATCCATCCATCCATTTCCTACCGCTTATTCCCTTTTGGAGTCACGGGGGGCGCTGGCGCCTATCTCAGCTACAATCGGGCGCCAGGCAGGGTACACTCTGGACAAGTCGCCACCTCATCGCAGGGCCGCACTGAGAGCCAAGCTGGAAAAAGATAGACTGAATTGCTTCAAAGGTGTACTTCATCTCCTTTGGATAATCAATGTTGATGGCATACAGTAGGCCAAAGAGGTATGCAAAGGCGGTACCGAGGTCTGGCAGGTCATGTAGCACCATGGAACCTTCCAACACAACAGCCCAGTCCCGTAAGTTGGGTGATACAGCAGGATCATCTTCTTCAAGGATTGTAAGGATGCCAACAGACATGCCTCTGAGCACTCTTTCTTCAGGGTCACTTTCCTGAGGGTAAGTAACACATGCATGATTGAGTGTTAGGTCCAACAAAAGGATGTCATTGTGTGGATCTTCTGGGAACGATTACAATTTTACAATGTTCAAAAAAATGGGAAAAACCCTTAAATTACTTTCAAATGAATTGAAGGTAGAACATTAACCATTAAATATTTAAAAAAAATTGGGGCAAGAACTTTTCTTTATGATTATATGCATTGGTTAAAGAATATGACATTTGGGCATTCAAAAACAAATCTGGGCACGAAATGAAATCTACACAAAGTGTATTATGCATAAAATCTTTGTCATCAGCTATGAGATCCTACTCCATCCATCCATCCATTTTGTACCGCTTATTCCCTATGGAGTCGCGGGGGTTGCTGGTGCCTATCTCAGCTACAATCAGATCCTACTCAAAATGTTAAAATAGTAATAGTTGTTTAGCTTGTTGCTCCACTCTCTGGTTCAAGGCAAGGCAACAGAAATCATTCATTTTAACTGTTTGTGCATTTTGGAAGGAATAGGCGAAGATTGTTCATCGCAAGTAAGCTTAGCTCAAAAACTATCAGTCAGTTGTAAGTGTTAGTATGCCGCCGCCGACTGTGAGCCAGGGTGAATTTAGTTTATATTCAACAGACATTCATCAGCAACGTCGTTTTCTCTTCTGCAACTTAAAACTAACAGCATGTCGTCGGAATAGAGTTGTAAAGTTTATCTTCTGACTGTTGGCGAAGGCAGGCTACCAATAGACTACCAGTATTTGAGCTAATCTAACAAGCGATGAGGAAACATTGGCTGATTCTTCTTCAAAAATACATCCACAGTTAAAGGAATGGTTTCTATCGACGGATCTTAAACCAGAGAGCAGGGCAACAAGCTAGAATATGAAAATGTTGAACTATTCCATTGAAGCTACATTAGGCCAAATTACTTTTAATTTTCAAGTAAATGTCCTATTATTATTATTACTTACCAAATGCTGCAGGAAAAACGTATGTGACAAACTCCCAGCCGTCCTCGTGTGGGTTGCTGTGACATTGAACACACGACGCATCGTAGCAGGTTTGATTCCCATTTATTGGTTCAAACAACCTTTCTTCGGGCCAGTCGGGCGCACCCATTTCTAGTGCGCTGGCACCTCTTCCTGGTCGCTCTGCACCCTTTGGTGCTCGCCTGCTGCGTCTGTGGCGGGGACTCGTTGCGGACTGCTCTCTGTCGTCGGGCTCGTGGTCGGGCTGCCGTGGTTTCCTTTCCTTTCCTGTCTTCCCTCTCGCAATCGTGCCCCCTTCGCCTCTCTTAAAGTCTAGGAGCAGATGCGCAGATTGTGAGCAGATGTGTGTCCTACGCACCTGACTCCGATGGCCGTCCTCCTGCCGCTCCGCGTGCGTCACGCCGCATGCCCCGCCTCCTGGCCTTCATCTTGGTCCAGAACGCCTCTGTCCGCCCGCTGTCGGCCCGTCGGCTGCGTCTCTCCACACTTAGTTGTGTCGTCCCAGACAAAAACGGGGAGGCATCTCAGTGCTGTCATCTTTCGGTGAGACACAATGTCTGATGTCTATAGAGTATACAGTGGAAAACATAAGCATGTACATTAGTGAAGCGCCATAGTGGATTTATACAAATGGCAAAATCAAAAGTTGTTTTTAGTAATGACCAGTAGACCGCAAGTCTGACCAGTAGCATGCTCAAGAAAAGGGAAAAAAAACACTTCAAGCCTTCAGACTAAAGCATTTTGTACTTTTGCAAATTAAAAACTGTTATAATTATCAAATAGCACAAACTAAGAACATATAGCAATGACTGATAAGATCCATTTTACTGACACATGTCCATCACTTACTTGTTCATCAAGCTTATCCAGGAAGTCTTCTATCTGCTGACCAATAGCTTCCTTTCTAGCCCGGTACAGTCTGAGCAGGCGAGGCACATAATTCTCAAGGCACTCATTGAAAATCTTCAGGAGGTCTTTGCTGGTGATGCCATGACATTTTTCAGATATCTGAAAAACACAATCAGCGGAGCAATGGCATTTAACTTTAATCACAATGTGAGCTTTTGACTTGAAATTTCAGGGCTGATGGTATAGTGGGGTGCTTTATGTTGGAGGAGCATGTAGTGGAGTGGGAGGGCAGGTATAGTGCAGCGTGTCAATAAATGTGTACACTCCTACACCTATTCCATACAGTGCAATGAACATATAAGTACCACAGTTAATAAATAAATGACAGCCATACCTCTTGATTGGAGCTTTCCAATTTGCAATATTTGCACTGCATTCAATCCTCCCCTGAAACACAAGAGACATGAAATGGAAATATTTAGTTTCACTAAAAGCATTTAGCTGCAGACAATTATCCATTTTTTTCCCACCACCTCTATCTTCAACAGATACTTCATACACCTTATATTACATATAAATAATATAGGCTACACCACACAGACATGCTACACTTACCATACTCAGTATTATATCAGTTACTTTGTCTACATATTCATGGTAAGTACTCAAATACATGTTAACTTTACTCAACAGGTCCTACAGGTAAGTATTAGCAAGTAATATTAGCTATGGAAATACTGTGTTTAGTGTAGAGTCACCCCTTTGAACATAAGTGCAGGTAAGTAATGCATAAACATGAATGACATAAAAGGTGAAAATGACAGTTCAGTAATAGACCATTACTCCACACTGAATAATTGTATTAACGTGTCTTAATACTCTCTTGTTCTCAGTTGATCTGCTTTTCCAGCAGGGCACAGACTTGTGGAAGTGAATTACAGTGAGCCGTTTGGGACGGGAGAACAAAAATAAATAGGCGGTCAATAGTAGAACAACCCGTCGGCTAAAAAAAAAAAATGGCCTTTACATGGTTGACTATCTTGAAAATATAGAGAAATAAAGGGCGGCGGTGTTAATTGTTACGCCTACGTTACGCTCACGTCTCTCTCTCGCCCACCATGAATTGATTAACGTGGACCCCGACTTAAACAAGTTGAAAAACTTATTGGGGTGTTACCATTTAGTGGTCAGTTGTACGGAATATGTACTGTGCAATCTGTCAATAAAAGTTTCAATCAATCAATCAAAACCGTGTGAATTCCTAGCCAACTAATCACGGCAGCACTAATACCCACAACACATTTGAACGGGGGGGATATCCCCGGCCTACGGCTAGAGCAGAGGTGTCGAACTCATTTTAGATCGGGGGTTACATGGAGAAAAATCTACTCCCAAGTAGGCCGGACTGGTAAAATCACAGCACGATAACTTAAAAATAAAGACAACTTCAGACTGTTTTTCATTGTTTGAAAATAGAACAAGTGTAAAAAGTTTTTTTTACATTGACATGCTGTGGTTAATCATTTTGTTTGTTGTTATTTATATTTTCTGAATACATTATGTGATAATGTTCATCAGTCAACTCATTGGTGTCTTTCAAGATAAAACAAATTATATCAAAGTCAAATTACAGGATGTTATTCGTGTGGTTTGCTCATTTTCCTCGACTGATGTACTAACATCATGTGCTTTATTTTGTACATATGTTGCATCAACTACAAAGAATTGCTATTGCAACATCCAGTGGACACATTTAGAAGAGCTGTTTCTTTCATTTAAAAATGTCAGGTACATTTTTATACTTTAACTCATCCTGCGGGCCGGATACAATTTGTTAGCCGGCCTTAAGCGGCCCTCGGGCCGGACGTTTGACACCCCTGGGCTAGAGCATTCTGGCGGGATAATAATTAGCTTAGCTCTTCCGTCAATACACACTGCTCATTCAGTATCCCAAAATATTTAGCCGGTTCATCATTCACACAGTTTGTTATGTCCACAATGTCTTAAGCATACATAGCTATAAACACGGATTAGCCTGGTTTGGACCCACACAGAAAGTGATCAGCTTTACATGTAGCAGTCATTGCTAACGGCGACCGCCATCTTGGGCATTGAAGAGGCCACACACACACACGACAGACGCTTAACCACGGTCATGACTTAATGTCACTGGCAAAATAAACTGAAATAAAAACATAAGTGATGTATATTACACAGGTGTCGATTATAAACAGGGTATCTGTTGTTCACAGTCTCTGCTCCGGTGGCTCTCTCTCTCTCTCTCTCTCTCTCTCTCTCTCTCTCTCTCTCTCTATATATATATATATATATATATAGATATTTATTTATACACTAAACATGTATTTAATATTTATACACTAAACGCATTTTTTTAAATTCATGTATTAAACAGTTGTTTAATTAATACTTATACACTAAACATGTAAAGGAGGAATTGGAAGTCTGGGACACTAAATAAGGCACACTTGGAAGTAATGAATTTATTCGTGTGTGCAGTTGCAGCAGACGTCCACAGGAGGGCGCACGTTCCCTCTTAATAATTCTGGTCTCTATGTCTCTATCTCCCTCTCTCTCTCTCTCTCTCTCTCTCCCTTTCTCTCTCTCTCTTTCTCTCTCTCTTTCTCTCTCTCTCTCTCTCTCTCTCTGTATATATATATATATATATATATAGTATATATATATATATATATATATATATATATATATATATATATATATATATTTATTCATACACTAAACATGTATTTAATATTTATACACTAAGCACATTTTTTAATATTCATATATTAAACAGTTGTTTAATTAATACTTATACACTAAACATGTAAAGGAGGAATTGGAAGTCTGGGACACTAAATAAGGCACACTTGGAAGTAATGAAGTTCTTTGTGTGTGCAGTTGCAGCAGAAGTCCACAGGAGGGCGCACATTCCCTCTTAATAATTCTGGTCTCTATCTCTCTCTCTCTCTCCCTTTCTCTCTCTCTTTCTCTCTCTCTCTCTCTCTCTCTCTCTCTCTCTCTCTCTCTCTCTCTCTCTATATATATATATATATATATATAAATAAATAAATAAATGAATGGGTTGTACTTGTATAGCGCTTTTCTACCTTCAAGGTACTCAAAGCACTTTGACACTACTTCCACATTTACCCATTCACACACACATTCACACACTGATGGAGGGAGCTGCCATGCAAGGCGCCAACCAGCACCCATCAGGAGCAAGGGTGAAGTGTCTTGCTCAGGACACAACAGACGTGACGAGGTTGGTACTAGGTGGGAATTGAACCAGGGACGCTCGGGTTGCGCACGGCCACTCTCCCCACTGCGCCACGCCGTCACTGGCAATATATATATTGTTTCAACAATATATATATTGTTTAATTAATAATTATACACTAAACATGTATTTAATATTTATACACTGAAATATTCGTACACTAAACATGTATTTAATATTCATACACTGAGCATGTATCTAATAATCATATACTAATATTTTTAATATTCATACAGTAAACATGTATTTATTATTCTCTAAATAAGGCACACTCTGAAATAATTAATTTATTTGTGTGCAGTTAAGGCAGATTTCCACTGGAGGGCGCACATTCCCTCTTCATAAGTCTGGTCATGCATACACTAAACATAGTTTTTAATATTTATACACTAAACATATTTTTACTATTTGTACACTAAACATATATTTAATATTTACACACTAAACATGTATTTAATATCAATACAAAAAATGTATTTAATTTTAATAAACTAAACATATATTTAATATTAATACACTAAACATGTATTTAATATTAATACAAAAAACATGTATTTAATTTTAATAAACTAAACATATATTTAATATTAATACACTAAACATATATTTAATATTAATACAATAAACATGTATTTATTAATTATACACTAAACATGTATTTAATATTAATACACTAAACATGTATTTAATATTTATACACTAAACGTGTATTTAATATTTATACACTAAACATGTATTTAATATTCATACACTAAACATGAATTTAATATTCATACACTAAACATGCATTTAATATTAATACAAAAACATCTATTTAATTTTAATAAACTAAACATATATTTAATATTAATACACTAAACATGTATTTAATATTCATACAAAAAACATGTATTTAATTTTAATAAACTAAACATATATTTAATATTAATACACTAAACATATATTTAATATTAATACAATAAACATGTATTTATTAATTATACACTAAACATGTATTTAATATTAATACACTAAACATGTATTTAATATTTATACACTAAACGTGTATTTAATATTTATACACTAAACATGTATTTAATATTCATACACTAAACATGCATTTAATATTCATACACTAAACATGCATTTAATATTAATACAAAAACATCTATTTAATTTTAATAAACTAAACATATATTTAATATTAATACACTAAACACGTATTTAATATTTATACACTAAACATGTATTTAATATTTATACACTAAACATTTTTTGAATATTTTTACACTAAACATGTATTTAATATTTATACATTAAACATTTATTTAATATTTATACACTAAACATGTATTTAATATTCATACACGAAACATGTATTTAATATTCATACACTATCAATCAATCAATCAATCAATGTTTACTTATATAGCCCTAAATCACTAGTGTCTCAAAGGGCTGCACAAACCACCACGACATCCTCGGTAGGCCCACATAAGGGCAAGGAAAATTCACACCCAGTGGGACGTCGGTGACAATGATGACTATGAGAACCTTAGAGAGGAGGAAAGCAATGGATGTCGAGCGGGTCTAACATGATACTGTGAAAGTTCAATCCACAATGGATCCAACACAGTCGCGAGAGTCCAGTCCAAAGCGGATCCAACACAGCAGCGAGAGTCCCGTTCACAGCGGAGCCAGCAGGAAACCATCCCAAGCGGAGGCGGATCAGCAGCGCAGAGATGTCCCCAGCCGATACATAGGCAAGCAGTACATGGCCACCGGATCGGACCGGACCCCTTCCACAGGGGAGAGTGGGACATAGAAGAAAAAGAAAAGAAACGGCAGATCAACTGGTCTAAAAAGGGAGTCTATTTAAAGACTAGAGTATACAAATGAGTTTTAAGGTGAGACTTAAATGCTTCTACTGAGGTGGCATCTCGAACTGTTACCGGGAGGGCATTCCAGAGTACTGGAGCCCGAACGGAAAACGCTCTATAGCCCGCAGACTTTTTTTGGGCTTTGGGAATCACTAACAAGCCGGAGTCCTTTGAACGCAGATTTCTTGCCGGGACATATGGTACAATACAATCGGCAAGATAGGATGGCGCTAGACCGTGTAGTATTTTATACATAAGTAGTAAAACCTTAAAGTCACATCTTAAGTGCACAGGAAGCCAGTGCAGGTGAGCCAGTACAGGCGTAATATGATCAAACTTTCTTGTTCTTGTCAAAAGTCTAGCAGCCGCATTTTGTACCAACTGTAATCTTTTAATGCTAGACATGGGACCCGAAAATAATACGTTACAGTAGTCGAGGCGAGACGTAACAAACGCATGGATAATCATCTCAGCGTCTTTAGTGGACAGAATGGAGCGAATTTTAGCGATATTACGGAGATGAAAGAAGGCCGTTTTAGTAACGCTTTTAATGTGTGCCTCAAAGGAGAGAGTTGGGTCGAAGATAACACCCAGATTCTTTACCGTGTTGCCTTGTTTAATTGTTTGGTTGTCAAATGTTAGAGTTGTATTATTAAATAGAGTTCGGTGTCTAGCAGACCGATAATCAGCATTTCGTTTTTTTGGCGTTTAGTTGCAAAAAGTTAGCGGACATCCATTGTTTAATTTCATTAAGACACGCCTCCAGCTGACTACAATCCGGCGTGTTGGTCAGCTTTAGGGGCATGTAGAGTTGGGTGTCATCAGCATAACAGTGAAAGCTAACACCGTATTTGCGTATGATGTCACCTAGCGGCAGCATGTAGATGCTGAAGAGTGCAGGGCCAAGGACCGAACCCTGGGGAACTCCACACGTTACCTTAACGTAGTCCGAGGTCACATTGTTATGGGAGACACACTGCATCCTATCAGTAAGATAAGAGTTAAACCAAGACAGGGCTAAGTCTGACATACCAATTCGTGTTTTGATACGTTCTAATAAAATATTATGATCGACGGTATCGAAAGCAGCGCTAAGATCGAGGAGCAGCAACAACGATGACGCATCAGAATCCATCGTTAGCAATAGATCATTAGTCATTTTTGCGAGGGCTGTCTCCGTGGAGTGATTTGCTCTGAAACCGGATTGAAAGGTTTCACATAGATTGTTAGACGCTAAGTGTTCATTTAACTGCTCCGCAACAATTTTTTCAAGGATTTTTGAAATAAAGGGAAGGTGAGTTTACCATGAGGTCAGGATCGAGGTTAGGTCTTTTAAGAAGAGGATGAATAACCGCTTTTTTGAATGCTAGGGGAACAGTGCCCGAGGAAAGTGATAAGTTTATAATATTTAGCACTGATGGACCTAATAATACAAAGAGCTCCTTGATCAGTTTCCCAGGAAGAGGGTCAAGTAAACATGTTGTCTGTTTTATTCCATTTACACGTTGTAACAATTCCTCTAATGTTATTTCATCAAAACAAGAGAAACTATTTTGGAGGGCAGTATCCGCCGTATATACAATCGTGTCAGTGTTAATAGAACCCCGTTGTAGCTGGGACGCATTGTCTTTAATCTCCTTTTTAATGACTTCCATTTTCTTACTAAAGAATTGCATAAAGTCATCAGCTGAGTGGGTTGAGCTACTGGAAGGGGTTCCTTGTTGGGTTAGCGATGCTACCGTACTAAACAAAAATTTAGGATCGTTTTTATTACGGTGGATGAGATTTGAGTAATATTTAGCTTTAGCTAAGGTAAGCATGCGTTTATAAGTTATTAAACCATCACTCCATGCTTGATGGTGCACCTCAAGTTTAGTCGTGCGCCATTTGCGTTCCAGCTTTCTGCATAATAATTTCTGAGCTCTAGTTTCTTCTGTAAACCACGGGGTGCGCTTTTTTGGAGCCTTTTTTAACTTTAGCGGTGCTATGTTATCAATGGTTTCGCGCAGGGTGTCGTTAAAGTTGTTAGTGAGGTTATCAATAGAGCCCACATACTTTGGGAATGGTGCCATAACCGAGGGCAGTAGGTCAGCAAGAGTTGTCGTTGTGGCCGTATTAATGTTGCGGCTGCTATAGCAGTTATTATTATTATTAGTTTGACGAACATGCGTCTGAACCTCGAATTTTATAAGGTAATGATCGGACAATACTTTAGTATACGGGAGTATCGTAACTTTGGAGACGGTGATACCCCTGACAAGCACTAGGTCTATCGTATTACCGTTGCGATGCGTGGGTTCATTTATTATTTGTGTGAGACCACAGCTATCAATCATAGTCTGGAGCGCTACGCACGGTGGGTCCGATGGGGTATTCATATGGATATTAAAGTCCCCCATTATGATTATATTATCGGCGTGTGTCACTAGATCAGCAACGAACTCTGAGAATTCATTGATAAAGTCCGAATAGGGCCCTTGGGGGCGGTAGATAACAGCCAGGTGTAGAGGCAGCGGTGTGACAGACTTCATAGTAAGCACCTCAAACGATTTATATTTATTATTTATGTTAGGACTAAGGTTAAAGTTTTCGTTGTATATTAGTGCGACCCCCCCACCCCTTTTAAGCGGACGGGCAATATGCGCATGTGTAAAGTTAGGAGGATATGCCTCATTTAGCGCAAAAAAGTCGTTTGGTTTAAGCCAGGTTTCACTGAGACCGATGACGTTAAGATTGTTGTCTCTGATAATATCATTAACTAATAACGTTTTCGGAGACAATGATCTTATGTTTAAAAAACCTAAACATGTATTTGATATTTATACAAAACATGTATTAGATATGCATACACGAAACATGTATTTAATATTAATACAAAAAACATCTATTTAATTTTAATAAATTAAACATATATTTAATATTAATACACTAAACATGTATTTAACATTAATACACTAAACATGTATTTATTAATTATACAC
The DNA here is from genome assembly GCF_033978795.1 of Nerophis ophidion. Taxonomy (NCBI): domain Eukaryota; kingdom Metazoa; phylum Chordata; class Actinopteri; order Syngnathiformes; family Syngnathidae; genus Nerophis; species Nerophis ophidion. The sequence continues at coordinate 43,187,614 of NC_084633.1, read as the reverse complement.
TAAACATGTATTTAATATTAATACACTAAACATGTATTTAATATTTATACACTAAACATGTATTTGATATTTATACACTAAACATTTATTTAATATTCATACACTAAACATGTATTTAATATTTATTAACTAAACATTTATTTAATATTTATACACTAAACATGTATTTAATATCTTTACACGAAACATGTATTTAATATTCATACACTAAACATGTATTTGATATTTATACAAAAACATGTATTTGATATTCATACACTAAACATGTATTTAATATTTATACACGAAACATGTATTTAATATAATACAAAAAACATCTACTTAATTTTAATGAACTAAACATATATTTAATATTAATACACTAAACATGTATTTAATATTTATACACTAAACTTGTATTTAATATTAATACACCAAACATGTATTTAATATTTACACACTAAACATGTATTTAATATTAATAAAAAAAACATGTATTTAATTTTAATAAACTAAAGATATATTTAATATTAATACACTAAACATGTATTTAATATTAATACAAAAAACATGTATTTAATTTTAATAAACCAAACATATATTTAATATTAATACATTAAACATGTATTTAATATTAATACACTAAACATGTATTTAATATTTATACACTAAACATGTATTTAATAATCATACACTAAACATGTATTTAATAATCATACACTAAACATGTATTTAATATTTATAAACTAAACATGTATTTAATAATTATACACTAAACATGTATTTAATATTAATACACTAAACATGTATTTAATAATTATAAACTAAACATGTATTTAATATTAATACACTCAACATGTATTTAGTATTTTTACACTAAACGTGTATTTAATATTTATGCACTAAACATGTATTTAATATTCATACACTAAACATGTATTTAATATTTATACACTAAACATGTATTTAATATTCATACACTAAACATGTATTTAATATTTATACACTAAACATGTATTTAATATTTATACACTAAACGTGTATTTAATATTTATACACTAAACATGTATTTAATATTTATACACTAAACATTTATTTAATATTCATACACTAAACATGTATTTAATATCTTTACACGAAACATGTATTTAATATTCATACACTAAACATGTATTTAATATTTATACACGAAACATGTATTTAATATAATACAAAAAACATCTACTTAATTTTAATAAACTAAACATATTTATACAAAAACATGTATTTGATATTCATACACTAAACATGTATTTAATATTTATACACGAAACATGTATTTAATATAATACAAAAAACATCTACTTAATTTTAATAAACTAAACATATATTTAATATTAATACACTAAACATGTATTTAATATTCATACAATGAACGTGTATTTAATATTCATACACTAAACTTGTATTTAATATTAATACACCAAACATGTATTTAATATTTACACATTAAACATGTATTTAATATTAATACAAAAAACATGTATTTAATTTTAATAAACTAAAGATATATTTAATATTAATACACTAAACATGTATTTAACATTAATACACTAAACATGTATTTATTAATTATACACTAAACATGTATTTAATATTAATACACTAAACATGTATTTAATATTTATACACTAAACATGTATTTGATATTTATACAAAACATGTATTAGATATGCATACACGAAACATGTATTTAATATTAATACAAAAAACATCTATTTAATTTTAATAAATTAAACATATATTTAATATTAATACACTAAACATGTATTTAACATTAATACACTAAACATGTATTTATTAATTATACACTAAACATGTATTTAATATTAATACACTAAACATGTATTTAATATTTATACACTAAACATGTATTTGATATTTATACACTAAACATTTATTTAATATTCATACACTAAACATGTATTTAATATTTATTAACTAAACATTTATTTAATATTTATACACTAAACATGTATTTAATATCTTTACACGAAACATGTATTTAATATTCATACACTAAACATGTATTTGATATTTATACAAAAACATGTATTTGATATTCATACACTAAACATGTATTTAATATTTATACACGAAACATGTATTTAATATAATACAAAAAACATCTACTTAATTTTAATGAACTAAACATATATTTAATATTAATACACTAAACATGTATTTAATATTTATACACTAAACTTGTATTTAATATTAATACACCAAACATGTATTTAATATTTACACACTAAACATGTATTTAATATTAATAAAAAAAACATGTATTTAATTTTAATAAACTAAAGATATATTTAATATTAATACACTAAACATGTATTTAATATTAATACAAAAAACATGTATTTAATTTTAATAAACCAAACATATATTTAATATTAATACATTAAACATGTATTTAATATTAATACACTAAACATGTATTTAATATTTATACACTAAACATGTATTTAATAATCATACACTAAACATGTATTTAATAATCATACACTAAACATGTATTTAATATTTATAAACTAAACATGTATTTAATAATTATACACTAAACATGTATTTAATATTAATACACTAAACATGTATTTAATAATTATAAACTAAACATGTATTTAATATTAATACACTCAACATGTATTTAGTATTTTTACACTAAACGTGTATTTAATATTTATGCACTAAACATGTATTTAATATTCATACACTAAACATGTATTTAATATTTATACACTAAACATGTATTTAATATTCATACACTAAACATGTATTTAATATTTATACACTAAACATGTATTTAATATTTATACACTAAACGTGTATTTAATATTTATACACTAAACATGTATTTAATATTTATACACTAAACATTTATTTAATATTCATACACTAAACATGTATTTAATATCTTTACACGAAACATGTATTTAATATTCATACACTAAACATGTATTTAATATTTATACACGAAACATGTATTTAATATAATACAAAAAACATCTACTTAATTTTAATAAACTAAACATATTTATACAAAAACATGTATTTGATATTCATACACTAAACATGTATTTAATATTTATACACGAAACATGTATTTAATATAATACAAAAAACATCTACTTAATTTTAATAAACTAAACATATATTTAATATTAATACACTAAACATGTATTTAATATTCATACAATGAACGTGTATTTAATATTCATACACTAAACTTGTATTTAATATTAATACACCAAACATGTATTTAATATTTACACATTAAACATGTATTTAATATTAATACAAAAAACATGTATTTAATTTTAATAAACTAAAGATATATTTAATATTAATACACTAAACATGTATTTAATATTAATACAAAAAACATGTATTTAATTTTAATAAACCAAACATATATTTAATATTAATACATTAAACATGTATTTAATATTAATACACTAAACATGTATTTAATATTTATACACTAAACATGTATTTAATAATCATACACTAAACATGTATTTAATAATTATACACTAAACATGTATTTAATATTTATAAACTAAACATGTATTTAATATTTATACACTAAACATGTATTTAATATTAATACACTAAACATGTATTTAATAATTATAAACTAAACATGTATTTAATATTAATACACTAAACATGTATTTAGTATTTTTACACTAAACGTGTATTTAATATTTATGCACTAAACATGTATTTAATATTCATACTCTAAACATGTATTTAATATTCATACAAAAAACATGTATTTAATTTTATCAAACTAATCATATATTTAATATTAATACACAAAACATGTATTTAATATTAATACACTTAACATGCATTTAATATTTATACACTGAACATGTATTTAATATTTATACACTAAAGATGTATTTACTATTTCTACACTAAACATGTATTTAATATTCATACACTAAACATGTATTTAATATTTATACACTAAACATGTATTTACTATTTCTACACTAAACATATATTTAATATTCATACACTAAACATGTATTTAATATTTATACACTAAACATGTATTTAATATTAATATATTGAACATGTATTTAATATCAATACAAAAAACATGTATTTAATTTTAATAAACTAAACATATATTTAATATTAATACACAAAACATGTATTTAATATTAATACACTAAACATATATTTAATATTTATACACTAAACATGTATTTAATATTCATACACGAAACATGTATTTAATATTCATACACTAAACATGTATTTAATATTAATACAAAAACATGTATTTAATTTTAATAAACTAAACATATATTTAATATTAATACACTAAACATGTATTAAATATTTATACACTAAACATGTATTTAATATTCATTCAATAAACATGTAGTTATTATTCTTACAGTTAATATGTATTTAATAATAATACAAAAATATGTACTTAATTTTAATAAACTAAACATACATTTAATATTAATACACTAAACATGTATTTAATATTTTTACACTAAACGTGTATTTAATATTTATACACAAAAAGTGTATTTAATATTAATACACTAAACATGTATTTAATATTTATACACTAAACATGTATTTAATATTCATACACTAAACATGTATTTAATATTAATACACTAAACATGTATTTAATATTAATACACTAAACATGTATTTAATATTTTTACACTAAACGTGTATTTAATATTTATACACAAAAAGTGTATTTAATATTAATACACTAAACATGTATTTAATATTTATACACTAAACATGTATTTAATATTCATATACTAAACATGTATTTAATATTAATACACTAAACATGTATTTAATATTTATACACTAAACATGTATTTAATATTAATACAAAAACATGTATTTAATTTGAATAAACTAAATATATATTTAATATTAATACACTAAACATGTATTTAATATTCATAAATTAAACATGTATTTAACATTTATACACTAAACATGTATTTAATATTCATACACTAAACATGTAGTTATTATTTATACACTAAACATGTATTTAATATTAATACACTAAACCTGTATTTAATATTTATACACTAAACATGTATTTAATATTAATACAAAAACATGTATTTAATTTTAATAACTTAAACACATATTTAATATTAATAGACTAAACATGTATTTAATATTTATACACTAAACATGTATTTAATATTACTACAAAAACATGTATTTAATTTTAATAAACTAAACATATATTTAATATTAATACACTAAACATGTATTTAATATTTATACACTAAACATGTATTTAATATTCATACACTAAACATGTAGTTATTATTTATACACTAAACATGTATTTAATATTAATACAGTAAACATGTATTAAATATTCATACACTAAACATGTATTTAATATTCATACAATAAACATGTAGTTATTATTCTTACACTTAATATGTATTTAATATTAATACAAAAACATGTATTTAATTTTAATAAACTAAACATATATTTAATATTAATACACTAAACATGTATTTAATATTTATACACTAAACATGTATTTAATATTAATACAAAAACATGTATTTAATTTTAATCAACTAAACATATATTTAATATTTATACACTAAACATGCATTTAGCATTTATACACTAAACATGTATTTAATATTAATACACTAGAAATGTATTTAATATTAATACACTAAACATGTATTTAATATTTATACACTAAACATGTATTTAATATTCATACACTAAACATCTAGTTATTATTTATACACTAAACATATATTTAATATTAATACAAAAACAGGTATTTAATTTTAATAAACTAAACATATATTTAATATTAATACACTAAACATGTATTTAACATTTTTACACTAAACATGTTTTTAATATTAATACACTAAACATGTATTTAATTTTAATAAACTAAACATATATTTAATATTAATACACTAAACACGTATTTAATATGAATACACTAAACATGTATTTAATATTCATACACTAAACATGTAGTTATTATTTATACACTAAACATGTATTTAATATTTATACACTAAACATGTATTTAATATTAATACATTAAACATGTATTTAATATTAATACAAAAACATGTATTTAATTTTAATAAACCAAACATATATTTAATATTAATACACTAAACATGTATTTAATATTAATACACTAAACATATATTTAATATTCATACATTAAACATATATATAATATTCATAAACTAAACATGCATTTAATATGAATACACTAAACATGTATTTAATATTTATACACTAAACATGTATTTAATATTCATACATTAAAAATGTATTTAATATTCATACACTAAACATGTATTTAATATTCATACACTAAACATGTATTTAAAATTAATACACTGAACATGTATTTAATAATCATATACTAAACGTATATGTAATTATACACTAATCATATATTAAATTTTCATACAGTAAAAATGTATTTAATATTTATACACTAAACATGTATTTAATATTCATACACTAAACATGTATTTAATTTTAATAAACTAAACATATTTAATATTAATACAGTAAACATGTATTTAATATTTATACACTAAATATGTATCTAATATTCATACACTAAACATGTATTTAATATTAATACAATAAACATGTAGTTATTATTCTTACACTTAATATGTATTTAATATTAATACAAAAACATGTATTTAATTTTAATAAACTAAACATATATTTAATATTAATACACTAAACATCCATCCATCCATCCATCCATTTTCTACCGCTTATTCCCTTTCGGGGTCGCGGGGGGCGCTGGCGCCTGTCTCAGCTACAATCGGGCGGAAGGCGGGGTACACCCTGGACAAGTCGCCACCTCATCGCAGGGCCAACACAGATAGACAGACAACATTCACACACTAGGGCCAATTTAGTGTCGCCAATCAACCTATCCCCAGGTACATGTATTTAATATTTATACACTAAACATGTATTTAATATTCATACACCAAACATGTAGTTATTATTTATACACTAAACATGTATTTAATATTAATACAGTAAACATGTATTTAATATTAGTACAAAAACATGTATTTAATTTTAATAAACTAAACATATATTTAATATCAATAAACTAAACATGTATTTAACATTTTTACACTAAACATGTTTTTAATATTAATACACTAAACATGTATTTAATTTTAATAAACTAAACATATATTTAATATTAATACACTAGACACGTATTTAAAATTTATACACTAAACATGTATTTAATATTCATACACTAAACATGTATTTAATAATTATACACAAAACATGTATTTAATACTAATACACTAAACATGTATTTAATATTTATACACTAAACATGTATTTAATATTTTCACACTAATCTTGTATATAATATTCATACACTAAACATGTATTTAATATTAATACAAAAACATGTATTTAATTTTAATAAACTAAACATATATTCAATATTAATACACTAAACATGTATTTAATATTAATACACTAAACATGTATTTAATATTCATACACTAAACATGTATT
>NC_084633.1:43131605-43179986 GCF_033978795.1 Nerophis ophidion | reverse complement strand
GTGTTTTTATTGTTAAGGAGCGGGTGCTCCCGGTGGAAAGACGCCCAAGAGAGTGCTAAGTCACCAGCCGGAGTGAGGCCGTGCTGTTAGCATGTTAGCTCAAACTTTCACCGGTCTAACGGAGCTCGGCGCCTCGGCCGCCAAAAGTGTCGACACGGCCCATCCCCCCGGCAGCGCCGTGTGGGTGATCACCTGGAGAGATGGTCTGCTCGAGGATGGTGATGAGCTCCATTCCGTCCGCCGGCAGCCGCTCACTCGTCGCTGGCCTGGCTAGCTAGCCGATGCTAATGCTAGCTAGCAGGAGTCTTGGCGCTCGCCGACAATTGTGCTTCTTTCCGACTGCTGCCACCCACTCGGCGGGGGTTTCGCTCGGATGCGCCCCAGAGGGGGTGAACGGGCCGAGGTTCCCCGGTGTTTTCGCTCGGCTCCTGCGGGGGGGAAAGCTTAACGGTCGCGGCGTGGAGTGTAGAGAGCTTCAGCAGCCTCGCCGCCGCCCGTTTGCATCGCGTGTTGTCGCGGGGGTGAAAAGGCCGCGAGCTTCTCTCCCGCGGAAGGATATCAGGCGACGTGTGGTGCCTTCAGGAACTGTCGGACATCCTCAACGCTGCAGGGCGGAAACCAAAAGGAGCTCGCATCTTATCGGGTTTAGGGACGGCGTGGTTAACTTTCGACACATCCGGTGTTTGGGACATATCGAGGTGTGCCACGGAGAAAAGTCACCGATTGGCATATAATGAAGGAGCACAAAATAAAGTCCAGCACACTGAACGCAGCAGCGCGAGCATGTGTGAAGGCGCGTGCTCGTTCACGCTCATCAACTTCATGCTTTGTTTCTTAATAACGACAGTGACGTCACACGTTGTCTTTTTGTGTTGTCAGGAAACGGAGAAGAGTGAATGACGCAATCTATATTTTTGAACGTTACCGTGAAGAATACGTCACGTTAGCCGGTGAGAGGCAATATTGTGCAACTATATTCTTATTAAACATTAATGTGATTCAAACAGCTTTATTGTGATGAAAAAAACAATACTTATATGTGCGTGTGCATGAACACTCCGGAAGTCAGAAAAGCAAAGGTAAAAAAACAACAACTCATTGTTTCTTTATTAGTCATTTTTACAGTAGTCAACCCATACGTAGCTGCCTTGAGTTGCTCTTTCGCTTCTCCTTCTTGCCCTCATTTCCAGACACTCAGGTAAAGTATAAAAAAAAAAAGAGAAAATGCCTTTTTTTTTTTTTTTCAAGAAAAAACACGTTTTGGCAAACAAGGATGAAGGTCATGATGATCCAGTGCATTTGTAGAAAACATCCATCTAGACAAAAATAATAATAACAAAAAATATTCGGCTGGCGTGATTGGATAAGAGCTTTGAGGAGCTTGTCCATTCAGCACGGAGACAACCGACAAGAACACATCTTTATGGCACAACACTGCGAACACAGTGGGATTCAAATAAGACATTTGTCACAGTTTTGTCCGACCAACAGTCAAAGACTTCAGTAAACAATAAAACAAAAAAAAAGAAGCTTATTCAAACTTTTCGGAAGCTGCAACCAGAGCTTTTGTTCCTTTCGCCATTCCATCAAACCGGAAGCTCGCTAATGACCTCAGTTTTTGTTGACACGTTAACGAGCTAGCAAAGCGTGCTTATTTGTAGTGTAGCTCGGAAGCTAACATGTTAGCCAGCTGCTAGCCTAGCTGCCGGAATACAACGTTGAAATGAAGGAGACGTTTTCAGGGAAGGCGTGGCCATTTGACGAAAACAACCTTGCACCTGAGAAAGACGATGAATGGCTTCTGACAGAGCGACGTACGACAAAAAACGTGAACCGTGGTAGTGGCGCGCGTGCACACGCTGGTTAGCCTAGCTTAGCTTGGGGGTTGCCAACATGCAGACTCAACACAGCTAAGCTAGCTAGCCTAGCATCGTGGAAGAAGACAGACAGCACTTCCTGTCGCTCTGAGGCCGGCGAGCAGGCGTGACGATTGGCTGCGGGAGCGGAGGGAATGTCGGGGGCTGTGGGGGTGCGACATCATTTACAGTAAATAAAGGACAGGTATTTATACACGTGCACACTTTTGTACACACCACAAGTATGTACACGCCGAGGGGTAGGATTCTTCCTTTTCTTCCTCCCCACCTGGAGTATCAGAAGCTCATGTCCAATAACGCCGTTTAGCTGTTCTTTAGCAGCATCCTGTCCTCAGGGGGACAGGAAGTGGAAGCAGCGAGCACGGCGGCTGAGGAAGAGGACGGGCGAAGGGGTAAGCACAGCAGCAGTTCCGCCTCGGAGGGGAGGAGCGAGCAGGAGCGCAGGTCCACCGTCTGGATGGCGGGGCACTGCTGGAGCAGAGTAGCGCTCTGCCCCGTCACCTTGGTGCACCCTGGCGGGGAAGTAGACGGCATTATGGGATGCACCGCTCCAACCCGACGCCGCTGGAACTTACCCGCCAGGCTGACGTGCGTCAGCGTCTCTCTAAGCGGCGAGGCGGGGGAGGTCAGCGTCTGCACGGTCTCATCCGACAGGTTGGCGCAGTGGCTCAGGTCCAACCTGGCCAGGCGGGGGACGTAGCGGACCAACAGGCGGGACGAGGCGTCCGTCAGGTCCAGGCCGGACAACCTCAGCTCCGTCACGTTGTGGAAGCACCCTGCTCGCGTCTCGCTGTGCGCTGGGGCACCAATCACATATGGGTCAAGAGGAGACGCGACCTGGAGGGGGCGGCGCTCACCTGTTCTGGTGTCAGGGGGCGGGGCCAGCAGCTCCTTCAGGTGAGAGTCCTTCAGGTCCTCCACGCGACTCAAGTCCAACAACCTGAGACACGGACAGGTGCTCTGACACAGCGCAGACACCACCGACCACGCGCATCCCGCCACGTTGAGCTCCAGCAGACCTGTAGCGCACACACGTCAGTGAGCACACACACACACACACACACACACACAGGCAGGAAGTGACCTGGCAGGCGGCTGATGAGCCACATGAGCTGCTTCTTGGAGATGTTGGTGAATCCCAGGTTGAGTGAGACGGGTTGTCTGCGGATGATTCCACTCAGCATGGGCGGCGTGATGGAGCGCTGTCTGCTCACGTCGATCTGGCGCCACAGCCTCTTGTCGCAACACCTGCCGTCGCCATGGCAACACAGCACACACACACACACACACACAGGTAACGGTTAGTCTGCTGATGGACGGGACGGCGGATGACTCACCAGCGGCTCCACGTGCGACACACCCTCATGCACACGCACAGCTCCGGCTGACTGAGGTACGTGAACACCCGCAGCCACACGTCACGCGTCATAATATGGGAGGAGCCAGAGTCCAGCGGCAGGCAGCTGGGCTCGGGGCAGGTGGGAGGCGGCCTCACCAAGTGTCTCTCCATTTGGACGGGGCGTGGCGGCGACGGCACGGCGGGCGGGCTGCGCTTCATTACGTGAGAGCGCGGAGCCAGGCGGGACGGTCGGGAGCAGGGGGACGCAGCCATGGCTGACATCATCAAGCCGCCTCCCCCTCCCTCCCCGTTGGAGGCGGGGATCGAGGTGGAGAAGTTTCTGGAGGCGGGGGTGGTCTGGTTCTTCATGTTGCTACGACTCTTGTTACTCTTAGTCCCGCCTCCCCCACCCCCGCTGTGTCTGTGATTGATGGAAAGACTGCTGGCGTTCTCCTTCTCGCCCGCCACGCCTCCTCGTGTCCGGCCGTTGCGCGCATCCTGTCCGTTGCTGCGCTGCTTGGCCGTCAGGCCGCCATGTTGGGAGGACGGAGCCATCTGATTGGAAGAGAGAGGAGAGGGCGGCAGGAGCGAGGCAAGGTTTTTCCTGGTCCTGTCATCCTCCTCGGCTCCTTTCCTCCCCCTCGGCAGGACGGAGGAGTCTCCTCGCCGCCGGGCTTTGTCTCCCGCCTCCTCGCCCTCAGACTCCTCGCTGGCGCTGAAGCCCAGTTCGGCCAGACGACGGCTCTTGTCCGCCCGACTCCCGCTGCTGATGCCGTAGGTGACGGGAGGAGGCAGAGACGGCGAGCAGGGCGAGGAGCCGCCGCCGCCATGCTCCTCCTGCAGGGAGTCCTCGGAGTCGGACTCGGAGTCGGACTCAGAGCTGGATGAGGACGAGGAGGAGGAGGAAGGCCGGCGTTCCAGCAGACACATCCTCCTGAAGCGTTCCAGTTTTTCTCTGTGATGAGAGCGCGGGTCTGCGCCCGAGACCCCCCCTTGCCCCACCCCGCCGTCTGCGGTCAGAGACGAGGAGGAGGTGGGGCCCAGAGCCGGCCCTCCGGCTGAAGAAGCGGGGCCGTTTGACTCCTCGACTTCCTGTTTGGGTTTCTGCCCAAAAAACAGGAGAGACGGCAGTAATGAGCGCACACGAGAGAACCAGAACCAGACACAGATACAGTACAAGGACCAAAGACAGGACTGGACACAGAAACTGAACCAGGAACAGAAACAGGACAAGACACAGACGCAGGACTAGACACAAAACCAAAAACAAGACCAGACATGAAAACAGGATCAGACACAAGACCATACCAAGACACAGATACAGGATCAGAAGCAGGACCAGATACAGACACACGACCGGGACCAGAAACCGGACCAGACACAGACTCAAGAACCGGACCAGTACCAGACACAGAAACAGACACAGGACCAGAAACAGATACAGACACAGACTCAAGAACAGGACCAGTACCAGATAAAGACCAGACTCAGATACAGATACAAACACAGGACCAGACTCAGATACAGATACAGATGCAGATGCAGATACAGACACAGATACAGGACCATACACAGACACAGGAACAGACTCAGACACAGATAGAGATACAGGACCAGACACAGATACAGTTACGGGACCAGACACAAACACATATACAGATACAGGACCAGACACAAACACATATACAGATACAGGACCAGACACATACAGACACAGGACCAGACAGAGATACAAATACAGATACAGACACAGACACAGGACCATATACAGATACAGACACAGGACCAAATACAGATACAGACACAGGACCAGACACAAACACATATACAGATACCATGAATTGATTAACATGGACCCCGACTTAAACAAGTTGAAAAACTTATTGGGGTGTTACCATTTAGTGGTCAATTGTAGGGAATATGTACTGTACTGTGTGATCTACTAATAAACGTTTCAATCAATCAATCAATACAGATACAGATACAGGACCAGACACAGATACAGATACAAACACAGGACCAGACTCAGATGCAGATACAGACACAGGACCAGATGCAGATACAGGACCAGACACAGATGCAGGTACAGGTACAGGTACAGGTACAGATACAGATACAGATACAGACACAGACACAGACACAGACACAGACACAGACACAGACAGAGGACCTAACACAGATAAAGACACAGACACAGACACAGATACGGATACGGATACAGACACATACACATACACAGGACTAGACACAAAGACAGAGACACAGGCACAGACACGGTACACAGGACACGGACACAGATACAAAAACAGTTACAGACACTGATACAGATACAAAAACAGTTACATACACTGATACAGACACAGACACAGACAGAGGACCTAACACATATAAAGACACAGACACAGATACGGATACAGACACAGACAGAGGACCTAACACTGATACAGATACAGACACAGACACAGACAGAGGACCTAACACATATAAAGACACAGACACAGATACAGATACAGATACAGATACGGATACAGACACAGACACAGAGGACCTAACACTGATACAGATACAGACACAGACACAGACAGAGGACCTAACACATATAAAGACACAGACACAGATACGGATACAGATACAGATACAGATACGGATACAGATACGGATACAGACACAGACACAGACACAGACACAGACACAGACAGAGGACCTAACACAGATAAAGACACAGATACAGATACAGATACAGATACAGACACAGACACAGACACAGACACAGACACAGACACAGACACAGACACAGACACAGACACAGACACAGAGGACCTAACACTGATACTGATACAGATACAGACACAGACAGAGGACCTAACACATATAAAGACACAGACACAGATACGGATACAGATACAGATACAGATACAGATACGGATACAGATACGGATACGGATACGGATACAGACACAGACACAGACACAGACACAGATACAGATACAGATACAGACACAGATATAGACACAGATACGGACACAGATACAGATAAAGATACAGACACAGATACAAACACAGATACAGATACAAACACAGATACAGATAGACACAGATAGAGGCACAGAAAAAGATAGAGACACAGACACGGACACGGATACGAATACAGAAAGATGCAGATACAAACACAGATAATAGAGATACAGACACAGACACATAGGACCAGACAGATACAGATACGGATACGGATAGATACAGATACAGACACAGAGGACCAGACAGATACAGATACGGATACGGATACAGATAGATACAGATACAGACACAGATACAGATAGATACAGACACAGACACAGAAGACCAGACAGATACGGATACGGATACAGATACAGATACAGACACAGACACAGATACAGATGGATACAGACACAGATACAGAAACAGATACAGATAGATACAGATACAGATAGATAAAGATACAGACACAGAGGACCAGACAGATACAGATAGATACAGACACAGACACAGATACAGATACAGATACAGAAACAGATACAGATAGATACAGATAGATACAGATACAGATAGATAAAGATACAGACACAGAGGACCAGACAGATACAGATAGATACAGACACAGACACAGATACAGATGGATACAGATACAGATACAGATACAGACACAGGACTAGAACAAGTCGTTACCTTTTTCAGACGTTTTTCGTGTGCACTTTTCATCTGGAAAGAAATCCACAGGGCTTTTATTGTGAAGCAGCAAGACAGGAAGTTCAGCAACACGGCGACTTACCTTCTTCTTGGGCCCGCTGTCCACGGGCACGTCTTTTTCCCGCTTCCTCTTGTGCCCCCCCTCCGACCTGCCCACCTCCTCCAGGGAGGGCGGGGCTTTCTTCTTGGGGGGCGGGTCGTCCGTCAGCTTCCAGCGGCCCACCTCGCCGTTGTCCATCCTGCGCTTGCCCAAGATGTCCGCCTGGTCCTGCAAGAAGGTGGCGTGTGAGGGTTTTGCCGGGCGGGGGCGGCGGTGCTGCTCACCTTGCCGGTCTTGCCTTCCTTGTGGCACTTGGGACACTCCCAGCAGTTGGGGATCTCCTCGTTGATGACGCCTTCGGCTTTGCCCATCTGCCGCACAACACTCACACGTCAACACTCCTCGGGGAGGGGGCGGGGCTAGCACACAGGAAGTGGGCGCTGACCTGAAGGCATCTGGGGTGGATGATCTCGTTACAGATGGTACATTCCATCAGGCACCAGCTGAACTTGTCCTCCTCCGACTCCACCGTGTCCTCCTTTCCCGCCTCGCCGCACGCCAAGCACACGGCCGTGTGCGGCAACACGGGCTGGGGTGAGAGGACAGAGAGCGTCGGTGAACGCGGACACGGCGTGTGCGTGTTGCCGTGGGAACAGAAGAGCGCGTGCGTGACCTCACCGCCGTGCACTGTCTCAGCAGGCAGGACTGCTTCATGCGTCCTGGTCCTCCGAACTTCTTCATGTCCTTGCAGAAGTGACACTCGCCACACTCGCTCCTCGTGCACGCCTGACAGCGCCGGCACCGTGTCCTCCTGCGCCTAGCCCCGCCTCCAAGCGCCTTACTGCCCGACATCCCCCGGCCGCTCAACTGCCAGAGACATGGACACATCCCATCACACAACTGTCGCATAAAGACATTTTACAAAAAAAGGCTTTTTCACGCATGAAGACATTTTACAGAAAGTATTTTTCACACACGAAGACTTAAAAGTATGTTTCATGCATAAAAACATTGTAAAGTATTTTCCGCACATGAAGACATTTAAAAGTATTTTTCACACGAAGACATGTTAAAGTCTCTTTCACAAACACAAACACTTAAAAATATTTTTCACACATGAAGACATTTAAAAGTATTTTTTACACATGAAAACATTTTAAAGTCTTTTTCACAGATGAAGACATTTATAAGTCTTTTTCACACATGAAAACATTTTAAAGTCTTTTTCACACATGAAGACATTTAAGTGAAGTGAATTATATTTATATAGCGCTTTTTCTCTAGTGACTCAAAGACATTTTAAAGTCTTTTCCACACATGAAGACATTTTAAAGTCTTTTCCACACATGAAAACATTTTAAAGTCTTTTTCACAGATGAAGACATTTATAAGTCTTTTTCACACATGAAAACATTTTAAAGTCTTTTTCACACATGAAGACATTTAAGTGAAGTGAATTATATTTATATAGCGCTTTTTCTCTAGTGACTCAAAGCGCTTTACATAGTGGAACCCATTACCTAATTTTACATATAAACCACTGGGAGCAGGTGGGTAAAGTGTCTTGCCCAAGGACACAACGGCAGTGACTAGGATGGCAGAAGCGGGGATCGAACCTGCAACCCTCAAGTTGCTGGCACGGCTGCTCTACCAACCGAGCTATACCGCCCCACCATTTAAAAGTATTTTCCACAAATGAAGACATTTAAAAGTATTTTTTACACATGAAGACATTTTAAAGTCTTTTTCACACATGAAAACATTTAAAAGTATTTTTTACACAAGAAGACATTTTACAGAAAATGTATTTTTCACACATGAAAAATTTAAGTGTTTCACACATGAAGACATTTTAAAGTCTTTTTCACAGATGAAAACCTTAATAAGTCTTTTTCACACGTGAAAACATTTTTAAGTCTTTTTCACACATGAAAACATTTTAAAGTATTTTTCACAGATGAAGACCTTTATAAGTCGTTTTCACACGTGAAAAAATTTTTAAGTCTTTTTCACACGTGAAAACATTTTTAAGTCTTTTTCACACAAGAAAACTTCTTAATGTCTTTTTCACACATAAAGACCTTCTTAAATTATTTTTCACAGATGCAGACCTTTGTAAGTCTTTTTCACACATGAAAACATTTTAAAGTATTTTTCACAGATGAAGACCTTTATAAGTCGTTTTCACACGTGAAAACAATTTTAAGTCTTTTTCACACATGAAGACCTTAAATTCTTTTTCACGAATGCAGACCTTTATAAGTCTTTTTCACACATGAAAATATTTTAAAGTCTTTTTCACAGACCTTTATAAGTCGTTTTCACACGTGAAAACATTTTAAAGTCTTTTTCACACATGAACACATTTGAATGTCTTTTTCACACATGAAGACCTTCTTAAATTCTTTTTCAGATGCAGACCTTTATAAGTCTTTTTCACACATGAAAATATATTAATGTATTTTTCACACATGAAGACATTTTTAAGTCTTTTTTACAGATGCACACCTTTATAAGTTTTTGTTCACATGTGAAAACATTCTAAAGTCTTTTTCACACATGAAAACATATTAATGTATTTTTCACACATGAAGACATATTAAAGCAGGGGTCTCAAACACGCGGCCCGCGGGCCAATTGCGGCCCAAGAGACGTTTTTATGCGGCCCGCGCTTTGATACGCAATTTAATGTTGGTGCGGCCCGTGAGTTTAATATGAACGGCGCTTGATAGGTCATACATGCCAACGTCCCCAATTTTCCCGGGAGACCCCTGAATTTCAGGGCATCAATTCTCTCGAAGCTCCTGTCAATTTTTACCAGATCAACAATATTCAGGGGGTGCCAAAATGGCCCTGCCTTTAGCGCCCCCTACATCCTGACCTGACAGCGTGCAAGCCCAGTTGCATGTTGCATCTGGCCATGTGAGACGCACATGTGTTAATGCAAGATATATTTGATCAACAGCTACACACGTCACACTAAGGGTGGGCGTAAAAAAAACTTTTAACACTGTTACAAATATGTGCCAGACTGTGAACCCATACCAAACAAGAATGACAAACACATTTCGGGAGAACATCCGCATCGCAACACAACATAAACACACCAGAACAATTACCCAGAATCCCATGCAGACCTAACTCTTCCGAGCTACAATATACACACCCCTGCTACCACCAACCCCCCACACCCCCTCCCTCCATACTTGCGTCGGTTGAGGTGTTGTATATTGTTGTCCTGCAAGGTGTTCTGGGTATTTGTTCTCTTGTGTTTAAGTTGTGTTAGGGTGCGGAAATTCTCCCAAAAAGGGTTCGTCATTCTTGTTTGGTGTGGGTTCACAGTGTGGCGCATATTTGTAACAGTGTTAAAGTTGTTTATACGGCACCCTCAGTGTGAGCTGTATGGCTGTTGAACAAGTACGTCTTGCAGCCACTGACTTTGTACTGCACAAGTCTCACATAACATGTTACACATTGGTTGTGTGATATAAAAGCGTGCACGATGACATGTAGTAAAGCAGTAGTCTTCTTTTGAAGATGCGCGGACCCCTGGAGGTACTTGAAGGGATGCCAAGGGACAAGTGAGATTTATTAAAAACATATGTTTATTGATTAATACTTCAATGAAGTATGAATGTAAATTCATAAACTGTGGCAAAATAATACAACAATCAAACATTCAGTGTTGACAGCTGGATTTTTTGTGGACATGTTCCATAAATATTGATGTTAAAGAGTTATTTTTTTGTGAAGAAATGTTTAGCATGAAGTTGATGAATCCAGATGGATCTCTATTACAATCCCCAAAGAGGGCACTTTAAGTTGATGATTACTTCTATGTGTAGAAATCTGCATTTAGAATTGAATCACGCGTTTACTTTTCAACAAGTTTTTTGTTATCTTTATACCTTTTTTCAAATAGTTCAAGAAAGACCACTACAAATGAGCAATATTTTGCACTGTTATACAATTTAATAAATCAGAAACTGATGACATAGTGCTGTATTTTACTTCTTTATCTCTTTTTTTCAACCACAAATGCTTTGCTCGGATTAGGGGGTACTTGAATTAAAAACATGTTGACAGGGGGTACATCAGTGAAAAAAGGTTGAGAACCACTGTTGTAGAGGACGTTAAAGGCAGTGCAGTCACGGCAGCCCTTCATAATGTCGGCCGGGTGAAAATTGGGACAAATTCGGGGGAATGGTTGCACCGGTAGATTGTCGGGAGGTGCACTGAAATTCAGGAGTCTCCCGGAAAAATGGTGAAGGTTGGCAAGTATGTTGTTAGGCCGGGAAAGCCATTCATAGAAGGTGAATTCATTAAAAAGTGTATGTTAGATTTTTTAAGAAATCTTTTCTTGCAGCCCAGCCTCACCCAGTTTCTGCATCCAATGGCCCCCAGGTCAATTGAGTTTAAGACCCCTTTTTTAAAGTCTCTTTCACAAATGAAGACATTTAAAAGTCTTTTCCACACATGAAGACATTTAAAAGTCTTTTCCACACATGAAAACATTGTAAAGTCTTTTCCACACATGAAGACATTTTAAAGTATTTTTCACAGATGAAGTCCTTTTGTAAGTCTTTTTCACATATGTAAACATTTTAAAGGCTAATTCACACATTAAGATATTTTAAAGTCTTTTTCACACGTGAAAACTTTTGAAAGTATGTTTCACACATGAAGACATTTTAAGGTCTTTCTCACACATGAAGACATTTTAAAGTCTTTTTCACACATGAAGACATTTTAGAGTCTTTTACACATGAAAACTTTTGAAAGTCTTTTTCACAGATGAAGTCCTTTATAAGTCTTTTTCACACATGAAAACATTTTAAAGTCTTTTTCACAGATGAAGTCCTTTATAAGTCTTTTTCACACATGAAAACATTTTAAAGGCTTTTTCACACATGATGACATTTTAAAGTCTTTTTCACACGTGAAAACTTTTGAAAGTATGTTTCACACATGAACACATTTATAAGTCTTTCTCACACGTGAAGACATTTTATAGTCTTTTTCACACATGAAGACATTTTAGAGTATTTTTCACAGATGAAGTCCTTTATAAGTCTTTTTCACACATGAACACATTTTAAAGGCTTTTTCACACATGAAAACATTTTAAAGTATTTTTCACAGATGAAGTCCTTTATAAGTCTTTTTCACACATGAACACATTTTAAAGGCTTTTTCACACATGATGACATTTTAAAGTCTTTTTCACACGTGAAAACTTTTGAAAGTATGTTTCACACATGAACACATTTATAAGTCTTTCTCACACGTGAAGACATTTTATAGTCTTTTTCACACATGAAAACATTTTAGAGTCTTTTACACATGAAAACTTTTGAAAGTCTTTTTTACACATGAAGACATTTTAAAGTATTTTCTACACATGATATTTTAAAGTCTTTTTCACACATGAAGACATTTTAGAGTCTTTTACACATGAAAACTTTTGAAAGTCTTTTTCACACATGAAGACATTTTAAAGTATTTTCTACACATGACATTTTAAAGTCTTTTTCACACATGAAGACATTTAAGTGAAGTGAATTATATTTATATAGCGCTTTTTCTCTAGTGACTCAAAGCGCTTTACATAGTGGAACCCATTACCTAATTTTACATATAAACCACTGGGAGCAGGTGGGTAAAGTGTCTTGCCCAAGGACACAACGGCAGTGACTAGGATGGCAGAAGCGGGGATCGAACCTGCAACCCTCAAGTTGCTGGCACGGCTGCTCTACCAACCGAGCTATACCGCCCCACCATTTAAAAGTATTTTCCACACATGAAGACATTTTAAAGTCTTTTCCACACATGAAGACATTTTAAAGTCTTTTCCACACATGAAAACATTTTAAAGTCTTTTTCACAGATGAAGACATTTATAAGTCTTTTTCACACATGAAAACATTTTAAAGGCTTTTTCACACGTGAAAACTTTTGAAAGTATGTTTCACACATGAACACATTTATAAGTCTTTCACACGTGAAGACATTTTAAAGTCTTTTTCACACATGAAGACATTTTAGAGTCTTTTACACATGAAAACTTTTGAAAGTCTTTTTCACACATGAAGACATGTTAAAGTATTTTCTACACATGAAGACATTTTAAAGTCTTTTTCACAAATGGAGACATTTTAAAGTCTTTTCCACACATGAAGACATTTTAAAGTCTTTTTCACACATGAAGACATTTTAAAGTCTTTTTTAAATATGAAGACATTTTAAAGTCTTTTTTTACATATGATAACATTTAAAAGTCCTTTCCACACATGAAGACATTTTAAAGTCTTTTTCACATATGAAGACATTTATAAGTCTTTCACACGTGAAAACATTTTAAAGGCTTTTTCACACGTGAAAACTTTTGAAAGTATGTTTCACACATGAACACATTTATAAGTCTTTCACACGTGAAGACATTTTAAAGTCTTTTTCACACATGAAGACATTTTAGAGTCTTTTACACATGAAAACTTTTGAAAGTCTTTTTCACACATGAAGACATGTTAAAGTATTTTCTACACATGAAGACATTTTAAAGTCTTTTTCACAAATGGAGACATTTTAAAGTCTTTTCCACACATGAAGACATTTTAAAGCCTTTTTTAAATATGAAGACATTTTAAGGTCTTTTTTACATATGATAACATTTAAAAGTCCTTTCCACACATGAAGACATTTTAAAGTCTTTTTCACACATGAAGACATTTTAAAGTCTTTTTCACACATGAAGACATTTTAAAGTCTTTTTTAAATATGAAGACATTTTAAGGTCTTTTTTACATATGATAACATTTAAAAGTCCTTTCCACACATGAAGACATTTTAAAGTCTTTTTCACATATGAAAACATTTAAAAGTCTTTTCCACACATTCAAACATTTGACATGACAGTCCATTCACACATTTGACATGACAGTCCATTCTCACATTTGACATGAGAGTCCATTCACACATTTGACATGACAGTCCATTCTCACATTTGACATGAGAGTCCATTCACACATTTTACATGACAGTCCATTCGCACATTTGACATGACAGTCCATTCTCACATTTGACATGAGAGTCCATTCACACATTTTACATGACAGTCCATTCTCACATTTGACATGACAGTCCATTCTCACATTTGATATGACAGTCCATTCACACATGACAACATTGCAGATGAAATGTGACGGATGTAAACACAACAATGCTAAGCTAACTGGCAGGGCGGTGAGCGTTGATTGACAGGTGACCCAGGTGCTGTGTGCAGGTGACTTAAGGGAGTCACGTGACCTCCTCCTGGCTGAAACATCACAAAGCAGCCTGCTAGCTAAATGATGCATCTGTGCTAAATGCTAACAAGTATCACACACGCACGCGCGCACGCACGCACGCACACGTGTTATTTGTGTGTGAAGGCATATTGAGATGAAGGTGTGTGTGTGTGCACGCGCGCACGCACGCGGAGGGTGCAGAGAAGAACATGAGCTAGCAGGCTAGGTAAGAGGTGAGTTAGCAGTGCAAGCAGGCAGGGCAAGACGCACTAACCTCTCGGTATCAGCCCGCATGCTCCTGGATCGCACATTAGAAAGGATATTAGGAGGTAGCAGCTCCCGGATGGCACATTAGCAGGGGTGTTAGCAGCAGTTAGCCACGTTAGCTCCTCGCCCGCTTCCTTGTTTGTGTGGTTAGCATCACGCGCGCCCCATGCTGCTAGGCTAGCCTGACTTAGCCTGGGCTAGTATCCACACGCCGATCTCTTGTCAATAATACAGATCATCGATATCATCAGCGGAAGGTGCACGTTCACCTCCGCACCTCTCTCTTCCCCCTCTCTCTCTCTCTCTCTTGTCTCTCTCTCCCCTGTCTCTCTGCCCCCTCTCTCTTGCTCTCTCTCCCCTGTCTCTCTCTCTTCTCTCTCTCTTTCTCCCCTGTTTCTCTCGCTCTCTCTCCCCTGTCTTCCCCCTCTCTCTCTCTGCCCTCTCTCTCTCTGCCCTCTCTCTCTCTTTCTCCCCTGTTTCTCTCGCTCTCTCTCCCCTGTCTTCCCCCTGTCTCTCTGCCGTCTGTCTCTCCCCTCCCTCTCTCTCTTTACCCCTCTGTCTATCGCTCTCCATCTCTGCCCCTGTCTCTCTGCCGTCTGTCTCTCTCTCTCTCTCTTCCCTGTCTCTCTGCTCTATGTCTCTCTCTCCCCCCCTGTCTCTGCCCTCTGTCCCTCTATATCTCCCCTGTTTCTCTGCTCTATGTCTCTCTCACCCCTGTCTCTCTCTCCCCAGTTTGTCTCTCTCTCTCTCCCTCTCTCCCCTTGTCTCTTTCTCTCTCCCCTGTCTGTCTCCCGCTCTCCCCCTCCACTTCCTCTCTCTCCTGTCTCTCTCCCTCTCTTGCTCACTCTCTCTCTCCCTCCCTTCCTCCTTCTCTCTTCCCTGTCTCTCCCACTCTCTTCCCCGTCTCTCTCCCTCTCTTGCTCACTCTCTCTTTCCCCTGTCTCTTTTGCACTGTATCGCTCTCCCTCTCTGCCCTCTCTCTCTCCCTCTCTCTCTCCCTCTGCCCACTCTCTCCCTCTCTCTCTTTCTCTGTCTCTCTCCCTCTCTCGCTCACTCTGTCTCTCTCACTATCTCTCGCTCCCCTGTCTCTCTCTTTCTCCCTCTCTCCCTCGCTCTCCCCTGTCCCTCTCCCTCTCTCTGTCCCCCCTTTTTCTCTCGCTCTCTCTCTCCGTCTTTCTTTCACTCCCCCTCTCCCTCTCTCTGTCTCCCCTGTCTCTCTCCCCCTCTCTCTTGCTCACCTCTTTTGCTCCCCTGTCTCTCTCCCTCTCTTGTTCACTCTCTCTCTGTCCGCCCTTTCTCTCTCACGCGCTCTCTCTCTCTCTCTCTCTCTCCTGTCTCTCTCCCCTCCTCTCTCTTGCTCACTATCTTTCTTTCCCCTGTCTCTCTCTTTCTCCCTCGTTCTCCCCCTGTCTCTCTCGTTCACTCTCTCTCTCTGTGTCCCCTTTCTCTCTCTCTCTCCCCTGTCTCTCTTTCCCTCTCCGTCTCCCCTGTCTCTCACCCCCCCCTCTCTCTTGCTCACTCCCTCTCGCTCCCCTGTCTCTCTACCTTTCACTCCCCTCTCTTTCTCCCCTTTCTCTCTGGAGTAGTGAAGTAAAGGTAAGTGAATCATATTTATATAGCGCTTTTCTCTAGTGACTCAAAGCGCTTTTACAGAGTGAAAGCCAATATCTAAGTTACATGTAAACCAGCGTTGGTGGCACTGGGAGCAGGTGGGTAAAGCCTCTTGCCCAAGGACACAACGGAAGTGGGGATCGAACCTGGAAACCTCAAGTTACTTGCACGGCCACTCTACCAACCGAAAACCATCCCCACAGCATGATGCTGCCCTCACCATGCTTCACTTTAGGGATGGCATCTGTGTTTTATTTTTAATATATTAGCACGTTAATGTGCTAATATGTTAAACATGGTGATGGCAGTGTCATGTGTGCAGAATTATAAGGATGAAAATGAATTGATTACATTTTGGAATAAGGCTGTATCATAACAACATGTGGAAAAAGACAAGCACTGTGAATACTTCCTGTATGTATATATATATATAAATATAATTATACAGTATGTACCACATATGTGACAGTATAACAAATACTTTAGATACTTACATGACAGTACCATATATACCTGTATCACTTATATATATTTATATGAGAATACAACATAAATATATGTATATGCAACAGTACCATATACAGTTTGTTTATAAGACAGTATAATGTCAATCAATCAATCAATATTTATATAGCCCTCAATCACTAGTGTCTCGAAGGGCTGCACAAACCACAACGACATCCTCGGTAGAGCCCAAATAAGGGCAAGGAAAACTCACACCCAGTGGGACGCCGGTGACAATGATGACTATGAGAACCTTGGAGAGGACCGCATATGTGGGCAACCCCCCCCCCGTGTATATATATACATATATATATATATATATATATATATATATATATATATATATATATATATACTGTGTATATATGGGGCAGTACAACATATACATATTTATGACAGTCTGACATACATACATACAGTGGGGCAAAAAAGTATTTAGTCAGCCAGCGATTGTGCAAGTTCTCCCACTTAAAATGATTACAGACGTCTAATTTTCATCATAGGTACACTTCAACTGTGAGAGACAGAATGTGAAAAAAAATCCAGGAATTCACATTGTAGGAATTTTAAAGAATGTATTTGTAAATTATGGTGGAAAATAAGTATTTGGTCACTTCAAACAAGGAAGATCTCTGGCTCTCACAGACCTGTAACTTCTTCTTTAAGAAGCTCTTCTGTCCTCCACTCGTTACCTGTATTAATGGAACTTGTTTGAACTCGTTATCCGTATAAAAGACACCTGTCCACAGCCTCAAACAGTCAGACTCCAAACTCCACTATGGCCAAGACCAAAGAGCTGTCGAAGGACACCAGGAAAATAATTGTAGACCTGCACCAGACTGGGAAGAGTGAATCTACAATAGGCAAGCAGCTTGGTGTGAAAAAATCAACTGTGGGAGCAATTACCAGAAAATGGAAGACATACAAGACCACTGATAATCTCCCTCGATCTGGGGCTCCACGCAAGATCTCATCCCATTGGGTCAAAACGATCATGAGAACGGTGAGCAAAAATCCCAGAACCACACAGGTGAATGACCTGCAGAGAGCTGGGACCAAAGTAACAAAGGTTACCATCAGTAACACACTACGCCGACAGGGAATCAAATCCTGCAGTGCCAGACGTGTCCCCCTGCTTAAGCCAGTGTATGTCCAGGCCCGTCTTAAGTTTGCCAGAGAGCACATGGATGATACAACAGAGGATTGGGAGAATGTCATGAGGTCAGATGAACCCAAAATAGAACTTTTTGGTATAAACTCAACTCGTCGTGTTTGGAGGAAGAAGAATACTGAGTTGCATCGCAAGAACACCATACCTACTGTGAAGCATGAGGGGTGGAAACATCATGCTTTGGGACTGTTTTTCTGCTAAGGGGACAGGACGAATGATCCGTGTTAAGGAAATAATGAATAGGGCCATGTATCGTGAGATTTTGAGCCAAAACTTCCTATCCGTGAGAGCTTTGAATGGTTGACCAAATACTTATTTTGCACCATAATTTACAAATAAATTCTTTAAAATTCGTACAATGTGAATTCCTGGATTTTTTCACATTCTGTCTCTCACAGTTGAAGTGTACTTATGATGAAAATTACAGACCTCTGTCATCATTTTAATTGGGAGAACTTGCACAATCGGTGGCTGGATAAATACTTTTTTGCCCCACTGTACATGTGTATGCATATATATACATTATATATATATATATATATATATATATATATATATATATATATATATATATACACATACATACATACACACACACACACACACACATCAATATTTCACAGCAAAAGTACTAGTACTGGAATATTTTACAATGAAAGTTGTAGCACTTGAATATTTAAAAATAAAAGCTGTAGTACTTCCATCCATCCATCCATTTTCTACTGCTTATTCCCATCGGGGTTGCAGGGGGTGCTGGAGCCTATCTCAGCTACATCAGACGGAAGGCGGTGTACACCCTGGACAAGTCGCCACCTCATCACCGGGCCAACACACTCACATTCACATTCACACACTAGGGACCATTTAATGTAAAAAGTAATCAACCTATCCCCAGGTGAATGTCTTTGGAGGTGGGAGGGGCCTATCCCCAGGTGCATGTCTTTGGAGGTGGGAGGGGCCTATCCCCAGGTGCATGTCTTTGGAGGTGGGAGGGGCCTATCCCCAGGTGCATGTCTTTGGAGGTGGGAGGGGCCTATCCCCAGGTGCATGTCTTTGGAGGTGGGAGGAAGCCGGAGTACCCGGAGGGAACCCACGCAGTCACGGGGAGAACATGCAAACTCCACACAGAAAGATCCCGAGCCCGGGATTGAACCCAGGACTACACAAGACCTTCGTATTGTGAGGCAGACGCACTAACCCCTCTTTCACCGTGCTGCCGCAGTAGTACTTGAATATTTCACAAATAAAAGCAGTAGTACTTGAATATTTGAAAATAAAAGCAGTCGTACTTGAATATTTCAAAAATAAAAGCAGTAGTACTTGAATATTTAGAAATAAAAGTAGTAGTACTTGAATATTTCAAAACAAAAGTAGTAGTACTTGAATATTTCAAAATGATAGTACTAGTACTTGAATATTCCAAAATATAAGCAGTAGTACTTGGGTATTTCAAAATAAAAGCAGTAGTACTTGAATATTTCAAAATAAAAGTAGTAGTACCTGAATATTTCAAAATGATAGTAGTAGTACTTGAATATTCCAAAAATAAAAGCAGTAGTACTTGCATATTCCAAAAATAAAAGCAATAGTACTTGAATATTTAAAAATAAAAGCACTAGTACTTGAATATTTAAAAATAAAAGTAGAAGTAATTGAATATTTAAAAGTAAAAGTAGTAGTACTTGAATGATTTTAAATAAAAGTAGTAGTAATTGAATATTTAAAAAAGAAAGTAGTAGTACTTGAATATTTAAAAATAAAAGTAGTAGTACTTGAATATTCAAAATCAATGTAGTAGTACTTGAATATTTCAAAATAAAAGTAGTAGTACCTGAATATTTTAAAACAAAAGTAGTAACACTTGAATATTTCAAAACATAAGTAGTAGTACTTGAATATTTCAAAACATAAGTAGTAGTACTTGAATATTTCGAAATAAAAGTAGCAGTACTTAAATATTTCAAAAATAAATGTAGTTGTACTTGAATATTTTCAAATAAAATTAACAGTACTTCAATTTTTCTAAATAAAAGTAGCAGCACTTGAATATTTTCAAAGTAGCAGTACTTGAATATTTAAAAGTAAAAGTAGTAGTACTTGAATGATTTTAAATAAAGTAGTAGTAATTGAATGTTTTCAAAAATAAAAGTAGTAGTACTTGAATATTCAAAATCAATGTAGTAGTACTTGAATATTTCAAAACAAAAGTAGTAACACTTGGATAATTTAAAATAAAAGTAGTAGGACTTGAATATTTCAAAACAAAAGTAGTAGTACTTGAATATTTCGAAATAAAAGTAGCAGTGCTTAAATATTTCAAAAATAAATGTAGTAGTACTTGAATATTTTCAAATAAAAGTAACAGTACTTCAATATTTCAAAATAAAAGTAGCAGTACTTGAATATTTTCAAATAAAAGTAGCAGTACTTGAATATTTCCAAATAAAAGTGGTAGTACTTGAATATTTCAAAATAAAAGTAACAGTACTTCAATATTTCAAAATAAAAGTAGCAGTACTTGAATATTTAAAAGTAAAAGTAGTAGTACTTGAATGATTTTAAATAAAGTAGTAGTAATTGAATGTTTTCAAAAATAAAAGTAGTAGTACTTGAATATTCAAAATCAATGTAGTAGTACTTGAATATTTCAAAACAAAAGTAGTAACACTTGGATAATTTAAAATAAAAGTAGTAGGACTTGAATATTTCAAAACAAAAGTAGTAGTACTTGAATATTTCGAAATAAAAGTAGCAGTGCTTAAATATTTCAAAAATAAATGTAGTAGTACTTGAATATTTTCAAATAAAAGTAACAGTACTTCAATATTTCAAAATAAAAGTAGCAGTACTTGAATATTTTCTAATAAAAGTAGCAGTACTTGAATATTTCCAAATAAAAGTGGTAGTACTTGAATATTTCAAAATAAAAGTAACAGTACTTCAATATTTCAAAATAAAAGTAGCAGTACTTGAATATTTTCAAATAAAGATAGCAGTAGTTGAATATTTCAAAATGAAAGTAACAGTTCTTCAATATTTCAAAATAAAAGTAGCAGTACTTGAATATTTTCAAATAAATGTAGCAGTACTTGAATATTTCAAAATAAAAGTAGCAGTACTTGAACATTTTGAAATAAAAGTAGCAGTACTTGAATATTTCAAAATAAAACTAACAATAATTTAATAATTCAAAATAAAAGTAGCAGTACTTGAATATTTTCAAATAAAAGTGGCAGTACTTGAATATTTCAAAATTAAAGTAGTGGTAGGTGACTAATTGAAAGCGTAGCAGTACTGAGAGAACAAGCCACACCCCCATCCCCCCGCCCCCCACCCCTCCCCTCCCCCGCTTGGCGCTGGCTAGCAGTTAGCATGTAGCGGCTAGTAGCTAAGCTAGGCTAATGTGATCGTGCGCCGGCTCCATCGACACTCGCAGGCTGCTTCGGGAATCGAGTCCCTCGCTGGGGTAGCACACGACGCGGACACGGTGAAGACTTGGGAGACGTGCTTTTATCCCTGGAGTGAAGATGATTAAGCTCTTTACCCTCAAGCAGCAGAAGAAAGACGAGGAATCTGCGGGAGGAAACCGAACCGGAGCCGGCGGTAAAAAAGCCAGCGCGGCCCAGCTCCGAATCCAAAAAGGTGGGTAGGGGGACCAGGGGGCCAGGGGGGTCAGGGGGGCCATGGAAGTAGAGCACACACCTGCGGTATTGTTGCCACACATTACAGCGACTAGCATGTGCGGCTAGCAGCTAGCTGGCGTGACAACAACATGAACAAACATGTCGGCCAGCAACATCTTCTCCTTTGTCTCTACTGACATTTTGCCTCCTAACTTGCTGTGTCAGCTCACCTGTCTGCCGGGGTCACGCTACGGCGCTGACCTTTGACCTTATCAGGCCCGTCTAATGGTGTCTTGTGTGGTCAGACATCAACGAGCTGAACCTGCCAAAGACCTGCGAGATCAACTTTCCTGACGACGATGACCTGCTCAACTTCAGACTCATCATCTCACCTGATGAGGTGCGTGTGTGTTGTATTTGGAACCTTCTTCAGACATGACCAATCAATCCATGTTTACTTATATATAGCCCTAAATCAGCAGTGTCTCTAAGGGTTGCACAAGTCACAACCACATCCTCACCTCAGATCCCACATCAGGGCACGGAAAAACTCAACCCAATGGGATGACAATGAGAAACTTTGGAGGGGACCGCCAAGTCCAGTCCACAGTGGATCTGGTTAATAGTGTGAGAGTCCAGTCCATAGTGGATCTAACATAATAGTTTGAGAGTCCAGTCCATAGTGGATCTAACATAATAGTGAGAGTCCAGTCCATAGTGGATCTAACTTAATAGTGAGAGTCCAGTCCATAGTGGATCTAACATAATAGTGTGAGAGTCCAGTCCATAGTGGATCTAACATAATAGTGTGAGAGTCCAGTCCATAGTGGATCTAACATAATAGTTTGAGAGTCCAGTCCATAGTGGATCTAACTTAATAGTGAGAGTCCAGTCCATAGTGGATCTAACAATAGTGTGAGAGTCCAGTCCAAAGTGGATCTAACATAATAGTGTGAGAGTCCAGTCCATAGTGGATCTAACATAATAGTGAGAGTCTAGTCCATAGTGGATCTAACTTAATAGTGAGAGTCCAGTCCATAGTGGATCTAACATAATAGTGAGAGTCTAGTCCATAGTGGATCTAACTTAATAGTGAGAGTCCAGTCCATAGTGGATCTAACAATAGTGTGAGAGTCCAGTCCAAAGTGGATCTAACATAATAGTGTGAGAGTCCAGTCCACAGTGGATCTAACATAATAGTGTGACAGTCCATTCCACAGTGGGACCAACAGGAGTAGATCTATTTAATAGTGTGAGAGTCCAGTCCATAGGGGATCCAGTTAATAGTGTGAGAGTCCAGTCCATAGTGGATTTAGTTAATAATGTGTGAGTCCAGTCCATAGTGGGTCTAGTTAATAGTGTGAGAGTCCAGTCCATAGTGGATCTAGTTAATAGTGTGATAGTCCAGTCCATAGTGGATCTAGTTAATAATGTGTGAGTCCAGTCCATAGTGGATCTAACATAATAGTGTGAGAGTCCAGTCCATAGTGGATCTAACATAAGAGTGTGAGAGTCCAGTCCATAGTGAATCTAGTTAATAGTATGAGAGTCCAGTCCAAAGTGGATCTACTTAATAGCGTGAGAGTCCAGTCCATAGTGGATCTAACATAATTGTGAGAGTCCAGTCCGTAGTGGTTCTAACATAATAGTGAGAGTCCAGTCCATAGTGGATCCAACATAATAGTGTGAGAGTCCAGTCCATAGTGGATCTAACATAATAGTGAGAGTCCAGTCCATAGTGGATCTAACATAATAGTGAGAGTCCAGTCCGTAGTGGATCTAACATAAAAGTGTGAGAGTCCAGTCCATAGTGGATCTAACATAATAGTGTGAGAGTCCAGTCCATAGTGTATCTAACATAATAGTGAGAGTCCAGTCCATAGTGGA
The DNA here is from genome assembly GCF_033978795.1 of Nerophis ophidion. NCBI lineage: Eukaryota > Metazoa > Chordata > Actinopteri > Syngnathiformes > Syngnathidae > Nerophis > Nerophis ophidion. Next base: position 43,156,673 of record NC_084633.1, on the reverse strand, counting down.
TCTAACATAACAGTGTGAGAGTCCAGTCCATAGTGGATCTAACATAATAGTGAGAATCCAGTCCATAGTGGATCTAACATAATAGTGTGAGAGTCCAGTCCATAGTGAATCTAGTTAATAGTATGAGAGTCCAGTCCAAAGTGGATCTAGTTAATAGCGTAAGAGTCCAGTCCATAGTGGATCTAACATAATAGTGAGAGTCCAGTCCATAGTGGATCTAGCATAATAGTGTGAGAGTCCAGTCCATAGTGGATCTAACATAATCGTGAGAGTCCAATCTATAGTGGATCTAACATAATAGTGTGAAAGTCCAGTCCTTAGTGGTTCTAACATAATAGTGTGAGAGTCCAGTCCACAGTGGATCTAGTTAATATTGTGAGAGTCCAGTCCATAGTGGATCTGGTTAATAATGTGAGAGTCCAGTCCATAGTGGATCTCGTTAATAGTGTGAGAGTCTAGTCCATAGTGGATCTAACATAATAGTGTGAGAGTCCAGTCCACAGTGAATCTAGTTAATAGTATGAGAGTCCAGTCCAAAGTGGATCTAGTTAATAGCGTAAGAGTCCAGTCCATAGTGGATCTAACATAATAGTGAGAGTTCAGTCCATAGTGGATCTAACATAAGAGTGTGAGAGTCCAGTCCATAGTGGATCTAACATAATAGTGTGAGAGTCCAGTCCATAGTGGATCTAACATAATAGTGTGAGAGTCCAGTCCATAGTGGATCTAACATAATAGTGAGAGTCCAGTCCATAGTGGATCTAACATAATAGTGTGAGAGTCCAGTCCATAGTGGATCTAGTTAATAGTGTGAGAGTCCAGTCCATAGTGAATCTAGTTAATAGTATGAGAGTCCAGTCCAAAGTGGATCTAGTTAATAGCGTAAGAGTCCAGTCCATAGTGGATCTAGTTAATAGTGTGACAGTCCAGTCCATAGTGAATCTAGTTAACAGTATGAGAGTCCAGTCCAAAGTGGATCTAGTTAATAGCGTGAGAGTCCAGTCCATAGTGGATCTAACATAATAGTGTGAGAGTATAGTCCATAGTGGATCTAACATAATAGTGTGAGAGTCCAGTCCATAGTGGATCTAACATAATAGTGAGAGTCCAGTCCATAGTGGATCTAACATAATCGTGTAAGAGTCCAGTCCATAGTGGATCTAACATAATAGTGTGAGAGTCCAGTCCATAGTGGATCTGACATAATAGTGTGAGAGTCCAGTCCATAGTGGATCTAACATAATAAATAGAGTCCAGTCTATAGTGAGGCCAGCAGGAGACCATCATGAGTGGAGACAGGTCAGCAGCACAGAAATGTCCTCCAGAGTACTGGAGCCCCAATAGAAAACGCTACATAGCCCGCAGACTTTTTTTGGGCTCTGGGAAGCACTAATAAGCCGGAGTCCTTTGAATGCAATACAATCGGCAAGATAGACCCTTTAGTATTTTTTACCTAAGTAGTATAACCTTAAAGTCAAATTTTAAGTGCACAGGGAGACAGTGCAGGTGAGACACTATTGGTATATATGTATGTATATATGTATATAAAGGTATATACAATATAGGTATATATGTATGTATATATGTATATAAAGGTATATACAGTATAGGTATATATGTATGTATATATGTATATAAAGTTATATACAGTATAGGTATATATGTATGTATATATGTATATAAAGGTATATACAGTATAGGTATATATGTATATAAAGTTATATACTGTATAGGTATATATGTATGTATATATGTATATAAAGGTATATACAGTATAGGTATATATGTATGTATATATGTATATAAAGTTATATACAGTATAGGTATATATGTATGTATATATGTATATAAAGGTATATACAGTATAGGTATATATGTATGTATATATGTATATAAAGGTATATACAGTATAGGTATATATGTATGTATATATGTATATAAAGTTATATACAGTATAGGTATATATGTATGTATATATGTATATAAAGTTATATACAGTATAGGTATATATGTATGTATATATGTATATAAAGGTATATACACTATAGGTATATATGTATATAAAGGTATATACAGTATAGGTATATATGTATGTATATAAAGGTATATACAGTATAGGCGTAATATGATCAAACTTTCTTGTTCTTGTCAAAAGTCTAGCAGCCGCATTTTATACCAACTGTAATCTTTTAATGCTAGACATGGGGAGACATGAAAATAAAACGTTACAGTAATGGAGACGAGACGTAACGAACGCATGGATAATGATCTCAGCGTCGCTAGTGGACAAAATGGAATGGATTTTTGCGATATTACGGAGATAAAAAAAGGCCGTTTTAGTAACACTCTTATTATAATAAGAAGGAAAAGTATCTTCCATATGAGGAGGTGTGAACAAGTGATGACATAATAACATTGCAACTGATAGACAATGTCTCATTTGTGGAGACATCTCTTTAAATGAGGGTGGTCCCAAAAAATAAGGGCTTTTCTGATTGTTTTTTAAAAGTGCTCCCCCATTGGTCAACATATGAAATAACAAGTGTAAACATCTGAAGTTCTCCCCCTCTGGTCAGCATATGTAATAAGTGTGTGTAAGAAATTTAACTACGTCCCTTTGGCCAAAAATTACTAATAAAAAAATCAATAAATATGTATATAGTAGGGGTGTAACGGTACGTGTAGTTGTATCGAACCGTTTCGGTGCGGGGTTGTCGGTTCGGCACGCGGGCGTACCGAACAAGTTCGGAAGCAGAAGTCTTCACAAGCTGCTCTGCTTTCTGCCTCTGTCTCTGCCTCATTGTCCCGCCCACACAACCATAGGATTGGTTACTTACAAAGCCAATCAGCAGTGTGTATTCAGACTTCAGAATGATGTAGTCTATGCTTTAGCGTCAAGCAGATATTCGTCTGGCAGGGGAGGAGCGGACTCTACCCAAATTATACTAAACACTTCTCAGTCACAACTATTACAAACATCACTATGAGCCCGTGACCTTCTAGACACTTAAACTGCAGCTCAGCTCGCTCACAGGATAGGCTTGAGATGAAGGCTAATTAGCTTTTACCTTAACGTTAGCTAATTTTTCTGTGTGTGTGTGTGCGTGTTTTAGGGGCAGCAAAGCCCTGTCTGTTATTTAATTGAACTCCATTGTGTTTAGGGATGAATAGTCTCTCCTATTGCAATTGTACTATTTTTCAGCTATAGTTACATGAATCATTAGTAATGTAGAAGCCTAGTTTTGAATAGCAGGGTCCCTGCTATCACATGTTGATAAAAATACAACATTTACATAATAAAAGTCAACTACAGGCTTCCCAAATGCTGTAACAAATTAAGCATGATGAGTTGACAGTTTCAATGGAAACTGTTTGTTAAACTTTTTATATGAAGAAGAAAGGTTTTGTAATTTTATTTAATCTAACCAACAACCTGACGCAGTTTAATGTGGATTAACGTGGGCAGAATTATTATAGTGTTCCCAATGTTAAAAGGATAACGCCATTGTTTACAAATTTGGTAAATAAATAACCAAAAAAATGTATATTTTGTTTTCTTACTGTACCGAACCGTGACCTCTAAACCGAGGTATGTACCGAACCAAAAATGTTTGTGTACCGTTACACCCCTAGTATATAGACATAAGTTCTGACTTATCACAATATTACTTTTTTTTTTTGTTCTTGTAAAACTGAATTTTTTCAAAGGGAAAATGATGACTTTTGTCATAATTTTGCCAAGTAAAATTCTGATTATTATAATATTGCCAACATTTTTAAGTTTTCTTATAAATTTCTGACTCCTTTCATAAAAGTGTCAAAATGTTAAGCTTTTCTTGAAAAATTTGGACTGCGTAATATTGCATATTTAATTTGGACTTGCGTTGAGTAAAATTAGGACTTTTATTATAATACTGCCAAAATTCTATGTTTTTCTTATGAAATTCAAACTCATTTTTCACAACTAGCTCTTCAAAATGTGCATAGTATGTATATTTTATTCATGTTGGAAATACACTTCTGCATACATCTAGAAAGGTTGCTCCTAAACAGGGAGGCATTTTTATCAGCTCTCAAGAAGGTAACAAATACAAGAATGTGTGTGTGTGAGAGAGAGAGAGAGAGAGAGAGAGAGAGAGAGAGGAGGTCAGAGGTCACTGACCAGGCTGTCCACTTGTGTCTTACAGGGTTTCTACAAAGGAGGAAAGTTTGTCTTCAGCTTTAAGGTTAGACTCACCTGTCCTCACCTGGTCCTGGTCTTGTCCTCAGAGGTGTGTGTGTGTGCGTGTGTGTGTGTGTGCGCGCAGGTAGGACAGGGTTACCCCCATGATCCCCCTAAGGTAAAATGTGAGACCATGGTGTACCACCCCAACATTGACCTGGAAGGAAACGTCTGCCTAAACATTTTAAGGTGACATATTCACTTCCTGCTTGTTGGGTCACATGACCTGAACACCTTCTTACACACTGTGTGTGTGTTCGTGTGTGTGTGTGTGTGTGTGTTTGCGTGCGTGCGTGCAGAGAGGACTGGAAGCCCGTGCTGACGATAAACTCCATCATCTACGGTCTACAGTATCTATTTCTAGTGAGTGGCCCCCACTTCCTGCTCCCTCCGCTGTGGGCGTGTGCTAACCTTTGCTCCTCCCCTTGCAGGAGCCGAACCCCGAGGACCCGCTGAACAAGGAGGCGGCCGAGGTGCTGCAGACGAACCGGCGACTCTTCGAGCAGAATGTCCACCGCTCTCTGCGGGGGGGCTACGTAGGCTCCACCTACTTTGAGAGGTGTCTTAAATAGAGCGCCCGTGACTCCGCCTACCCGCCACGCCCCCCTCCCGCTTACTTGTTTGAGCGACAGACAGGAAGCGGAGGAGGCCCGCCCCCTTAATCTCTTAGTTGACGCCGGCCGATGAGACACGTGACATCACGGCGTCCATGACTTTTCTTTGGCCACGCCCCCTCCTGCGGCAAACTCCAAACGCTCCGAGCACGGGGTGGGAGGGGCTACGGTGAACTCTTGAGATGACATCGTCACGCCGCTCAGGTGGCGAGTTTAGAGTTTGCGTGTGGGTGGGGCTACGGCGGTGGGTGGAGTCAGTGTGTTGCCAGGACGGGGAGGGCGGGGTTTAAATGTTGTGTATATGAACACATTGACTGCAATATGATTTATGTTGAATAAAAAGGTAAACTTCAAGGCTCCTTGTTGCCATGGTAACAGGCCAACCTTTAATGATTCATACCCCCAGAAAAGAAGCCCCACCCCCTGCCTAGGTCAGGATGACCAGGGGCACCTCCTTGTCGCCGGTGCCCAGCAGAGGAAACATCCGCTCGCTGAACTCGGACATGCCGCCGAAGCTGAAGAGCTCCGAGCCCGACTTGGCATTGTAGAAGGACACCTGGCCCGCCTCCACGTCCAGGTACACGCCCACCTGCCGCAGCTTGGGCGGAGCCTTCACCTGCCGGGTGCAACAACAGAGGTGAGTGCGTGGTTTCGCGCAGGAGGAGGCAATGTGGGTCGGGGGGGAGCTGCACCTTTGTGAGCGGGGGGGCGGTGAGCGCCCGCAGCTGGCTGCCACTCCACCAGATGGCGAAGTAAGAGTTGGCCGGGCTCATATCGAACAGACCCTTTTTCTGCGCTGACTCGCCGACCACGCCCACCTTCCAGTCCTTGTTCTCACCCACCAGCACCTGCGGGCGGACGCATGCGGTCAAGATGCAGCGCCGGTCACGTGAGCGCCTCTCACCTCCCAGTAGTGGCGCCCTGAGGCGTAGCCGTCCTTGGCGAGCACGCAGGACCACACGTCGAAGCGATGCGGACTGTTGCGGTAGAATTGCAGCTTCTCGCCGCGTTTCACCTGCTTCCTGTCTTCCGACAGGATGAGGAAGGGGTACGCCGTCACCGGGTTCAAGCTCACGTCCGCTGCCGCAAAGGAGAGGGGGTTGTAAAACGGCGCTAGCGGTGTGGCTTGACTTGTCTCACCACGCCGTGGCGACGCTAGCGGTGTGGCGCGACTAAGTCTCACCACGCCGTGGCGACTAAGTCTCACCACGCCGTGGCGACGCTAGCGGTGTGGCGCGACTAAGTCTCACCACGCCGTGGCGACTAAGTCTCACCACGCCGTGGCGACGCTAGCGGTGTGGCGCGACTAAGTCTCACCACGCCGTGGCGACTAAGTCTCACCACGCCGGGGCGACTAAGTCTCACCACGCCGGGGCGACGCTAGCGGTGTGGCGCGACTAAGTCTCACCACGCCGTGGCGACGCTAGCGGTGTGGCGCGACTAAGTCTCACCACGCCGTGGCGACTAAGTCTCACCACGCTGTGGCGACTAAGTCTCACAAATAAGTCTCACCTGTGTACACGCGAGCCTTCTTGTGTCCTGCAGGAAGAAAGACACGCCCTCATTAAAGACACGCCCCTAAAGCAAGGTCAACCTGGGATGAACACACCTGAGACGCTCTTCGACTTCTTCATGTCTGAAACAGGAAGTGTGGCTCGGTCATTCTTTCACAATAAAAGCACACTCGCTAGACTAGAAAGTGATCACAAGCCAACGCCCACCTTTCAGGGACCACTGGCGGCTCTTCAGACGGTCGTGGTCGCGGACTACGGGCATCATCTCAGGAGGCGGGTCTGCAGGGCGACAAGCAGGCGTGTGAGTGGGCGGAGCCTAAAGCGGTGGCCAAAGACAAGCTCACAGTATCCGCCGGGGGCTGGACGCTGGACGCCTCCCGTCCTGATGTAATCCATCTTGTCCCGGACTTCCGCCAGGGCCACCTTGACGTCGGCCAGCTGGAAGTGTAGGACGAAGTCGTCGTCCACGTTGAGCGACCGATCGTCGCCCAGCGGAGCCGCCGCCTCCTCGAAGCTCTGGACCGCAAGACCGGCGTTCATGGCGTGGGCTAACGTGCTAATGCTAGCTGTGCTCTCACCTGCAGGAAGCCGATGTGGTCCTGACTGATGGCCTGCGCCTCCAGCGTGGCCCTCCTGTCGGTCAGCTGGCCCAGCTCCGCCTCCAGGCGCTCCACTAACCCCTCCCCCCTGGACATCAGCACTTCCTGTTGCTCCTGGATCCCGCCCACCACCTGCGAGCGGATCTGGTCCAAAGAGGCGGCGACCTCGTCCAGCACGCTTTCCACTTCGCCGCGCTCTCGGTCGCCGTAGCTCTGGTGTGACCACGTGTTAGCAAACATCAGAGTGGGCGGGGCCTTTCAAATAAACTCATTCTATTCCTGCCGTCTCCATCACGCCACCATGGAGCCCCCTGCTGGTGTGGCCGGGAACCACAGCTTACCTTCGCCGCCTCCAGCTTCCTCTTCAGGTCGTAAGCCAGCATCTGTTTTTCTTTGATGCGGTTCAAGATGTCCTGCTCCGTCCTCGCCACGTATTTCTACACACACACACACACACACACACACACACAGAGACGGTAGAGACAGGGAAGTGAGAGTAGGTAGGACAAGACAAGATGGCATCCTCTCTACCTGTTTGCAGAGTCGCTCCGTTTGCACAGAAACTGTTTTGTGTGTTCTATGATCCTCCAGCACACAGATGGCACAAATGCAGCGCTGACATGTCCGACAGTACACCTGTCAGTGAACACAACACACATACAACTCACTTCTCTGGCCTTCAGGGGGACTCGGTGACATTCACCGCAAAATCACAATCACGTAACAATCACAATTTGCATTGTAACATTAACATGATCGCGTAACATCGCGTAACAAACAATCACATAATCCAAAAATCCGACATGTAACAATCACACAATTGCGCAACAAGCAATCACGTAACAATAACATGATCATGTAAAATCACGTAACAAATTATTAAACACAAAAAAAATCACAATCACAAGTGATCTTGTAACAATAACATGATCATGTAACAATCACGCAACATCGCGTAACAAACGAAAACATAATTTTAAAAATCCAACACATGCAATCGCGTAACATGCCATCACATAATCACTTATGACCGCGTAACAATAACATGATCATGTAACAATCACATAATCAAAATCACAATCACGTAAGATTTCCGTACAGCTGCGTAACAATAACATGATCATGTAACAAATCGCGAAACAGTCATGTTACATGTTCATGTAACAACCATGTAACAATAAAAAACCTATACAATGGCCTAGTGGTTAGAGTGTATGTCCGCCCTGAGATGGGTAGGTTGTGAGTTCAAACCCCGCTGAGTCATACCAAAGACTATAAAAATGGGAGCCATTACCTCCCTGCTTGACACTCAGCATCAAGGCTTGGGATTGGGGGTTAAGTCACCATAAATGATTCCCGGGCGCGGCCACCACTGCTGCTCACTGCTCCCCTCACCTCCGAGGGGGTGGACCAGGTGATGGGTCAAATGCAGAGGACAAATTTCACCACACCTTTTGTGTGTGTGACAATAATTGCTACTTGAACTTTAACTTTAACTTGACTTTGCGTAACAGTCCCGATCACGTAACCATCACAAATGATATCGCAACTATACCATGATCATATAACAATTGCGTAACAATCACGTAACAGGCGATCACATAAAAAAAAATCACAATCACAACAATCATGTAACAAATGATCATGTAACAATCAAGATCACGTAACAATAACATGATCAAGTAACAAATCGCATAACAATCATGTAACACGATCACGTAACAAGCTATCGCGTAACAATCATGTAATCATGCACAATCATGTATAACCTCATAACGAGAACATGCTCATGTAAGTAATGCGTAGCAATCATGTAATCACGTCACAATCACGTAACAAATGATCATGTAACAAGACCATGTAACAATCACGTAACAATAACATGATCAAGTAACAAATTGCATAACAATCACGTAACACACGATCCCGTAACAAGCTATTGCGTAACAATCATGTAATAATCACGCAAAATCATGTATAACCTCATAACAAGAACATGATCATGTAAGTATTGCGTAGCAATCATGTAATTATCACGTCACAATCACATTACAGGCGATCACGTAACATTGCGTAACGAACGATCACATAATAAACAAATCACAATCTCGTAACTATCACGCGTTTGTACATGATTGTTACGCGATCGTTTTGCGATTGATTGTGCCGTGATCGTGTGTTACGCGATTGCTATGTGTCGGCGTTGTTACGAGATCATTTGTGATTGTTACGTGCTCGTGCGTGATTGTACGTAACATTCACGCACCATCGCATACAATCATGTAACAATCACAGATGACTTCGTAAGAGTCCCGTACAATTGTGTAAAAAATCACGTACAATTGCATAACAACTATGCAACAATGTCACAAGCCCTGATGATCTAGTAACAATCACAGATGATCTGGTACGATCACATAGGTTGGTGTAACTATGACGTACGTTTATGTAACCATGACGTACGATTATGTAACAAGCAGGTATGTTTATGTAACCATGACGTACGATTATGTAACAAGCAGATACGTTTATGTAACCATGAGGTACGATTATGTAACAAGCAGATACGTTTATGTAACCATGAGGTACGATTATGTAACAAGCAGATACGTTTATGTAACCATGACGTACGATTATGTAACAAGCAGGTACGTTTATGTAACCATGACGTACGTTTATGTAACCATGACGTACGATTATATAACAAGCAGGTACGTTTATGTAACCATGACGTACGTTTATGTAACCATGACGTACGTTTATGTAACCATGACGTACGATTATGTAACAAGCAGGTATGTTTATGTAACCATGACGTACGATTATGTAACAAGCAGATACGTTTATGTAACCATGAGGTACGATTATGTAACAAGCAGATACGTTTATGTAACCATGAGGTACAATTATGTAACAAGCAGATACGTTTATGTAACCATGACGTACGATTATGTAACAAGCAGGTACGTTTATGTAACCATGACGTACGTTTATGTAACCATGACGTACGATTATATAACAAGCAGGTACGTTTATGTAACCATGACGTACGTTTATGTAACCATGACGTACGTTTATGTAACCATGACGTACGATTATGTAACAAGCAGGTATGTTTATGTAACCATGACGTACGATTATGTAACCATGACGTACGATTATGTAACAAGCAGATACGTTTATGTAACCATGAGGTACGATTATGTAACCATGAGGTACGATTATGTAACAAGCAGATACGTTTATGTAACCATGACGTACGATTATGTAACAAGCAGGTACGTTTATGTAACCATGACGTACGTTTATGTAACCATGACGTACGATTATATAACAAGCAGGTACGTTTACGTAACCATGACGTACGTTTATGTAACCATGACGTACGTTTATGTAACAAGCAGGTATGTTTATGTAACCATGACGTACGATTATGTAACAAGCAGATACGTTTATGTAACCATGAGGTACGATTATGTAACCATGAGGTACGATTATGTAACAAGCAGATACGTTTATGTAACCATGACGTACGTTTATGTAACCATGACGTACGATTATGTAACAAGCAGGTACGTTTATGTAACCATGACGTACGATTATGTAACCATGACGTACGTTTATGTAACCACGACATACGATTATGTAACAAGCAGATACGTTTATGTAACCATGACGTACGTTTATGTAACCATGACGTACGTTTATGTAACCATGACGTACGATTATGTAACAAGCAGGTACGTTTATGTAACCATGACGTACGATTATGTAACAAGCAGATACGTTTATGTAACCATGACGTACGTTTATGTAACCATGACGTACGTTTATGTAACCATGACGTACGTTTATGTAACCATGACGTACGATTATGTAACAAGCAGGTACGTTTATGTAACCATGACGTACGATTATGTAACAAGCAGATACGTTTATGTAACCATGACGTACGTTTATGTAACCATGACGTACGATTATGTAACAAGCAGGTACGTTTATGTAACCATGACGTACGATTATGTAACCATGACGTACGTTTATGTAACCATGACATACGATTATGTAACAAGCAGATACGTTTATGTAACCATGAGGTACGATTATGTAACAAGCAGATACGTTTATGTAACCATGACGTACGTTTATGTAACCATGAGGTACGATTATGTAACAAGCAGATACGTTTATGTAACCATGACGTACGTTTATGTAACCATGAGGTACGATTATGTAACAAGCAGGTACGTTTATGTAACCATGACGTACGATTATGTAACAAGCAGGTACGTTTATGTAACCATGACGTACGTTTATGTAACAACCAGGTACGTTTATGTAACCATGACGTACGTTTATGTAACAAGCAGGTACGTTTATGTAACCATGACGTATGTTTATGTAACAACCAGGTACGTTTATGTAACCATGACGTACGTTTATGTAACAAGCAGGTACTATCAGATGTAGTTGGCCTCACCTCCATCAGGCGGTGGTGGATGGTGCAGGTGCGGCCCCTGAGGGCGTCCTGGGGGTCCATGAGAGGGTGTTTGGCGTAGAACGGCGTGGTGCGATGCGGCCGCACGTGCTCCTCGCAGTAGGCGGCCGTGCACGTGAGGCAGGAGCTGACGGCCGGCTGTTTGATTCCTGTGCAAACGTCGCACCACACCACCCCCTCGCTGGACTTGGCCGCAAAGGGGTTGGTATTGGCGGCGGTCGCCCCGCCCTGCGCGGACACGGCGGCGCCGTAGCGTGACGACTTGTAGTTGTCGGTGATGACGGCGAAGACCTTGTTGATGCTGAGCTGCGGCCGCTCTTCGTAGGGATGCTTGCACAGCGGACAGGTGCACACGGCACTGGACGCCCAGTAGCCGCCGATGCACGCCTGGGAAAGAGCGGGGGACCGTTAGCGAGGCAGGAGGAGGCCACGCCCCCACAAGGTGCCGTACCTGGCAGAAGTTGTGTCCGCAGGGCGTGGACACGGGGTCGGTGAACAGGTCCAGACAGATGGAACAGGTGAGCTCCTGCTCGTTAAACAGCTCGGGCGCCTCCGCCATCTTGTTTCCTGCCACATGGAACAGGTAAAGTCAGGCCCCGCCCTCTTCCCCAACATCGTCATGTGACCTGACACTATCTGGTTGGGCCAGGTGTGCACACACAACATTCCACCACACAACCTGTCCGTCGGCTTGACTACGTCATGTGGGAGGAGCCAAACAAGTGTACTGCCCCCTGCAGGCGTGATCACGTGACCTGACGCCACACACCTCAGGTTAGCGCATTAGCCCGCTAGCTTGTTTGCCAACACGTCAGGTGAACAACAACAACAGCAACACGCACAACGTCAACAAGTCAGCCACGCTGGGATTTCACAATAAGAGCATGGAGACGGCGCACGTGTTGCGCAAACTTTGAAGTGGAGAGTTGAAATGATCTTTTCTTACCTGAGCTCAGCCGCGCGCGTCTTTCTGTCCAGCCGGAAACACAGGTTGGGCGATGACGTCATTTATGGGCGGGGCTTCGTGGCCGACCTGAAGTTGTCAGGTGAGATCGTTTGCTTGTTGTGACGTCAGCTCACAGGTGACTTTATGGACGCCCGTGTAGCGTGATTGACAGGTGACGTCATAATGACGCACTGCGTGCGGACTCGCTCACTAATGCCCCCCTGTGGCCCCCCTGTGTTATTACTGGAGGGGAAGCTAACAGGATAAAATAAGATAAGCTAAGGTAAGTGAAGATAAGATAAAGTAAGATAATCTAATGTAAATGTAGCTAATAAGATAACAATGAAGAGTCAAACAAGATTTAATGACTTTTTATTACAAATGATTGAAAACAAACATGGCGCCATATTCATCATCTTGTCATGTGACCACCACTTCTTCCTCAGAAACTCTTGTAGTGGAGCAGCCTATACACACACACACACACACACACACACACAAAACGACATATACACACAAACAAACACCAACAAACAACACAAACAAAACAAATAATGACACATTACAAACACACAAACAATGACACACACACACAAACAAACAACAACACACAAACAATGACATGTACAGACAAACAAACAATGACATATTCACACGAACAAACAACACACAAACAAAAAATGACATATACGCTCAAAACAACACACAAACAATGACACAAACAAAAAATGACACACACACAAGCAAACAACAACACAAAAACAATGACACGTACACAAGCAAACACAAAAAGAATGACACATACACACAAACAAACACACACAAACAACAATGACACAGACAAACAATGACACATACACACAAACAAACACACAAAAACAATGACAGAAACACACAAACAAACAACAAAGACAAATAACAAACACCATATATGCACAAACAAACAAACACAAAAACAATGACACATACACACAAACAAACACAAACAACAATGACACAGACAAACAATGACACATACACACACGCAAACAACAGAAAAACAATGACACGTACACAAGCAAACACAAAAACAATGACACATACACACAAACAAACACACACAAACAACAATGACACACACAAACAACACACAAAAACAATGACAGATACACACAAATAAAAAACAAAGACAAAAAACAAACAACATATGTGCGCAAACAAACCACACACAAAAACAATGACACATACACACAAACAACAATGACACAAAGAATGCCACATACACACAAATAACACACAAAAAAAATGACACATACACAAACAACACACAAAAACAGATACACACAAACAAACAACAAAGACAAAAAACAAACGACACATATGCACAAACAAATAACACACAAAAATAATGACACATACACACAAACAAACAACACACAAAAACAATGACAGATACACACAAACAAACAACAAAGACAAAAAACAAACGACACATATGCACAAACAAACAACACACAAAAACAATGACACATACACACAAAACAATGACACATACACACAAAACAATGTCACGTACACACAAACAACACACAAAAACAATGACACATACACACAAAACAATGACACATACACACAAAACAATGTCACGTACACACAAAACAATGACACATACACACAAAACAATGTCACGTACACACAAACAAACACACAAAAACAATGACACACACATAAAACAATGTCACATACACACAAAACAATGTCACGTACACACAAACAAACACACAAAACAATGACACATACACACAAACCACAACACACAAAAAAACGATGCATACACACAAAAAACAACACACAAAAACAATGACATAAACACACAAACAACACACAAAAACAATGACACATACACACAAAACAATGACACATACACACAAAACAATGTCACGTACACACAAAACAATGACACATACACACAAAACAATGTCACGTACACACAAAACAATGTCACGTACACACAAACAAACAACACACAAAAACAATGACACACACACAAAACAATGTCACATACACACAAAACAATGTCACGTACACACAAACAAACAACACACAAAAACAATGACACACACACAAAACAATGTCACATACACACAAAACAATGTCACGTACACACAAACAAACACACAAAACAATGACACATACACACAAACCACAACACACAAAAAAATGATGCATACACACAAACAAACAACACACAAAAACAATGACATAAACACACAAACAACACAGAAAAACAATGACACATACACACAAACAAACAATGACACAAAGAAAGGAAGTCAGTGAGTTGTGAGTGGTTAGAGCGACAGTGATTGGCTGTCTGACCTGAGGAGGGGGGCGTGTCCCTTGTTGTTGGCCAATGAGAAGAAGGCGGAGTGAGGAGAGAAGTGCATGCTGAAGGTGCGATGCAGGAACTTCCTCTTGGACACGGGGAAGTTGGAGAAGACACTCAGACTGGCGAGGTGCACCTGACACACACGACATCATCACCTATGACGTCATCACCTATGACGTCATCACCTCACACCGCGCTCTCTCACCAGTCGCACCGCCTCGTCCTCCGCCCGCGACGCCATGGCAAGGATCTCGGAGGTGGGGTTAAAGGTCAGCGAGGTGACCGAGGTCAGCAGGTTCATCACCGCTTTTAGAGGCCTGGGATTGGCCGAGTTAAGACACGCCTCCTGCGAGTAGATGTTGACCACGCCCGCCTGCGAGCTGAAGGAAACATGAATGGAAGAGGTGAGACGCACGCCAGGTAGTAACTAACCAGCATGCCAGCTAGTAAACCAGATGGCAGGTAACAACCAACCCCCACACCAAGTACTAACACACACGGCGGGTACTAACTAACCTGCCTGGTAGGTACTAACTAAACCACTGACTAACCAACACACCATATACTAACTTAACCACACTTTAAGTAATAACTTACCCGCACGTTAAAGTACTGACTTAAGCTCATGTTAAGTACTGACTTAAGCTCATGTTAAGTACTAACTTACCCACATGATAACTACCAACTTACCCACATGTTGAGTACTAACTTACTCACATGTTAAGTACTAACTTACTCACCTGTTAAGTACTAAATTTCCCACATGTTAAGTACTAACTTACTCACATGTTAACTACTAACTTGCCCACATGTTAAGTACTAACTTTCCCACATGTTAAGTACTAACTTACTCTCATGTTAAGTACTAACTTGCCCACATGTTAAGTACTAACTTACTCACATGTTAAGTACTAACTTTCCCACATGTTAAGTACTAACTTACTCTCATGTTAACCACTAACTTGACCACATGTTAAGTACTAACTTACTCACATGTTAAGTACTAACTTGCCCACATGTTAAGTACTAACTTACTCTCATGTTAACCACTAACTTGACCACATGTTAAGTACTAACTTACTCACATGTTAAGTACTAACTTGCCCACATGTTAAGTACTAACTTACTCTCATGTTAACCACTAACTTGACCACATGTTAAGTACTAACTTACTCACATGTTAAGTACTAACTTGCCCACATGATAAGTACTAACTTGCCCACATGATAAGTACTAACTTACTCACATGTTAAGTACTAACTTGCCCACATGATAAGTACTAACTTACTCTCATGTTAAGTACTAACTTACTCACATGTTAAATACTAACTTGCCCACATGATAAGTACCATCTTACCTGCACATTAAATACTAGCTTGGATGCACATTAAGTACTAATTTACCTGCATGTTAAGTACTAACTTAGATGCATGTTAAGTACTAACTTAGATGCATGTTAAGTACTAACTTAGATGCATGTTAAGCACTAATTTAGATGGATGTTAGAAGCTAACTTTCCTGAATGTTAGGTACCAATTTAGATGCACGTTAAGTACTAACTTAGATGCATGTTAAGTACTAACTTACTCGCATGTTAAAAGCTAACTAACCCACATGTTAAGTACTAACTTAGATGCATGTTATGAGCTAACTTTCATCAACGTTAAGTACTAACTTAGATGGATGTTAAGTACTAACTTACATGCATGTTAAGTACTAACTTAGATGCATGTTAAGTACTAACTTAGATGCATGTTAAGTACTAACTTAGATGCATGTTAAGTACTAACTTAGATGCATGTTAAGCACTAACTTAGATGCATGTTAAGTACTAACTTAGATGCATGTTAAGTACTAACTTAGATGCATGTTAAGTACTAACTTAGATGCATGTTAAGTACTAACTTAGATGCATGTTAAGTACTAACTTAGATGCATGTTAAGTACTAACTTAGATGCATGTTAAGCACTAACTTAGATGCATGTTAAGTACTAACTTAGATGCATGTTAAGTACTAACTTAGATGCATGTTAAGTACTAACTTAGATGCATGTTAAGCACTAACTTAGATGCATGTTAAGTACTAACTTAGATGCATGTTAGAAGCTAACTTTCCTGAATGTTAGGTACCAATTTAGATGCACGTTAAGTGCAAACTTACATGCATGTTAAGTTCTAAGATAGATGTAAATTAAGTACTAACTTACCCGCAGGCCAGGTAGTGGCCGTTAGAAGAGGTGGCGATACAGGTGGATCTGACACAGCCATCATCCAGGAACTTGTTGAGACATCGGTTGGTGCGCACGTCCCACACGTACACCTCCCCCTCCTCTGCACGCACACACACAACACACAGGATGATGCAAGTCACATGACATGATGTCATGCAGTCATGTGATCAACTTGCCTGAGGAAGCAAACACTTTGCTGCCGTCGTGACTAAACGCCACGCCGCTCACCTCGCCGTTCATCTTCACGCTGCTCACAACTTCCTTGGTCTGAGCACGCACCCCCACACACACACACACACCCCCACACGCACACACACACGCACACACACACACACACACACACCCACACGCACGCTCACGCACACACACACACACAAGTTACATGTGTAAAGTTGCAAGACTTTATTGTGAAAGGACACAGGTAAAGAGGAAGTGGTTGACCTTGAGTGTGAGTGTGTGCAGGTATCCTCTGGTTCCAGTCAGCAGCAGAGCGCCCCCCTCAGGGCACACTGAGAACTCCTTCACTCGGCCCTCATTCAGCCCTGGACACACACACACATCAAAGCAGCTGTGATGTCACCACCAGTATTAACACACACACACACACACGCAAACACACACGCACACACACCTCTGACGGCGTGAACAGGTGTGACCCGCCCCTCCATCATGTCGTACACGTAGAACATTTTGTTCCTCAGGCTGGTGGCGATGACGGCGTCGCCATGGCAACTAAAACATGCCTTGTGGACGGGGAAGCGGTCCAGGTGGACACTCTGGATCTTGGGGTTGGTCTTGCCGTCCACCTGTGGCAGAGAGAGACAGGTCACTTAGTGTCGGCCGCCGTTGAGCGGCGACTGCCACCAACCTGGAAGAGCGACAGCGAGCAATCCAGGCCCGCCGTCATGACGACCTGAGCCGACGGGTGGAACTGCACCGACGACAGTCTGTCCTCTGATGGACGGGCGGCGTTGGCATGGAGACATTTCTTCATCTGGCGGCACATCACATTCATCAACACCTCTGCTCGTCATCCACGTGTGTGGTGGCCATGACGATGCATCATCCATGTGTGTGGTCACCATGACGATGCATCATCGACCTGTGCGGTCGCCATGACGATGCATCATCAACACATGTGGTCGCCATGACGATGCATCATCAACACGTGCGGTCGCCATGACGATGCATCATCAACACGTGCGGTCGCCATGACGACGCATCATCGACACGTGCGGTCGCCATGACGACGCATCATCGACACTCGCGGTCGCCATGACGACGCATCATCGACACGTGCGGTCGCCATGACGACGCATCATCAACATGTGCGGTCGCCATGACGATGCATCGTCAACATGTGTGGTCGCCATGACGATGCATCATCAACATGTGTGGTCACCATGACGATGCATCATCAACATGTGTGGTCGCCATGATGATGCATCATCAACATGTGTGGTCGCCATGACGATGCATCATCAACATGTGTGGTCGCCATGTGTGGTCACCATGACGATGCATCATCAACGTGTGTGGTCGCCATGACGATGCATCATCAACATGTGCGGTCGCCAGGACGATGCATCATCAACATGTGCGGTCGCCATGACGATGCATCATCGACATGTGTGGTCACCATGACGATGCATCATCCACATGTGTGGTCACCATGACGATGCATCATCCACATGTGTGGTCGCCATGACGATGCATCATCGACATGTGTGGTCAGCATGACGATGCATCATCGACGTGTGGTCGCCATAACGATGCATCATCGACATGTGCGGTCGCCATGACGATGCATCATCGACATGTGCGGTCGCCATGACGATGCATCATCAACATGTGCTGTCAACATGACGATGCATCATCAACATGTGTGGTCACCATGACGATGCATCATCAACATGTGTGGTCAACATGACGAAGCATTATCCACGTGCAGTCGCCATGAAGATGCATCATCGCCAATTGTGGTTGTCATGACGAACATCATCAATGTGCGGTCGTCACATTTGGTGATGATGAAAATATGTGGTTGCCACGACAATGCATCATCATCATCATATGTAGTTGCCATGATGATGCATCATCATGTGTAGTTGCCATGATGATGCATCATCATCAACATATGTGGTCGTTATGACGATGCACCAACACAAGTGGTCGTCATGACAATGCATCATCGACATGTGTGGTCGCCATAACGATGCATCATCGACATGTGCGGTCGCCATGACGATGCATCATCAACATGTGCTGTCAACATGACGATGCATCATCAACATGTGTGGTCACCATGACGATGCATCATCAACATGTGCTGTCAACATGACGATGCATCATCAACATGTGTGGTCACCATGACGATGCATCATCAACATGTGCTGTCAACATGACGATGCATCATCAACATGTGTGGTCACCATGACGATGCATCATCAACATGTGCGGTCAACATGACGAAGCATTATCCACGTGCAGTCGCCATGAAGATGCATCATCGCCAATTGTGGTTGTCATGACGAACATCATCAATGTGCGGTCGTCACATTTGGTGATGATGAAAATATGTGGTTGCCACGACAATGCATCATCATCATCATGTGTAGTTGCCATGATGATGCATCATCATGTGTAGTTGCCATGATGATGCATCATCATCAACATATGTGGTCGTTATGACGATGCACCAACACAAGTGGTCGTCATGACAATGCAGTATCGTCATATGTGGTTGCCATGACGATGCATCATCATCATATGTGGTTGTCACGACGATGTATCATCACCATGTGGTTGTCATGAGGATACATCATCATGTGCGGTCGTCATGACGATGCATCATCCCTGTATGTGATTATGATGATGCATCATCATCACATGTGGTCGTCATGACGATGCATCATCGTCATATGTGGTCGTCATGACGATGCATCAACATATGTGGTCGTCATGGCAATGCATTATCATACTGTATGTGGTTGTCACGACGATGTATCATCACCATGTGGTTGTCATGAGGATACATCATCATGTGCGGTCGTCATGACGATGCATCATCCCTGTATGTGATTATGATGATGCATCATCATCACATGTGGTCGTCATGACGATGCATCATCGTCATATGTGGTCGTCATGACGATGCATCAACATATGTGGTCATGACGATGCATTATCACCATATGTGGTTGTCATGATGATGCATCAACATATGTGGTCGCCATGACGATGCATCATCAACACAACAAATGACATGACTGTGATGACCTGAGAGTCCAGGGGGCGGGGTTACAATATGTGGCGACATACTTTGAGAATGCCACTAGGTAAACTGTCTGAAGACGCCACAAAGGTTCCTGTCCTCTTCAGCAGGTCGTCTTGGTTACCTTCCTCCTCCTCCTCCTCCTCCTCCTCATCTGTGTGGACACAAACATGTCGAGGAAGACATGACATGTAGAAGACATGACATGTATGGACATGTAGGAGACATGACATGTAGAAGACATGACATGTATGGACATGTAGAAGACATGACATGTAGAAGACATGACATGTATGGACATGTAGGAGACATGACATGTAGAAGACATGACATGTATGGACATGTAGGAGACATGACATGTAGAAGACATGACATGTATGGACATGTAGGAGACATGACATGTAAAAGACATGACATGTAGAAGACATGACATGTATGGACATGTACAAGACATGATATGTATGGACATGTAGAAGACATGACATGTAAAAGACATGACATGTAGAAGACATGAAATGTATGGACATGACATGTAGAAGACATGAAATGTATGGACATGTAGAAGACATGACATGTAAAAGACATGACATGTAGAAGACATGACATGTATGGACATGTACAAGACATGATATGTATGGACATGTAGAAGACATGACATGTAAAAGACATGACATGTAGAAGACATGAAATGTATGGACATGACATGTAGAAGACATGAAATGTATGGACATGTAGAAGACATGACATGTAAAAGACATGACATGTAGAAGACATGACATTTAGAAGACATGACATGTATGGACATGTACAAGACATGACATGTATGGACATGTAGAAGACATGACATGTATGGACATGTACAAGACATGACATGTATGGACATGTAGAAGACATGACATGTAGAAGACATGACATGTATGGACATGTAGGAGACATGACATGTAGAAGACATGACATATATGGACATGTAGGAGACATGACATGTACAAGACATGACATGTATGGACATGTAGAAGACATGACATGTAAAAGACATGACATGTAGAAGACATGACATGTATGGACATGTACAAGACATGATATGTATGGACATGTAGAAGACATGACATGTAAAAGACATGACATGTAGAAGACATGAAATGTATGGACATGACATGTAGAAGACATGAAATGTATGGACATGTAGAAGACATGACATGTAAAAGACATGACATGTAGAAGACATGACATTTAGAAGACATGACATTTAGAAGACATGTACAAGACATGACATGTAAAAGACATGCCATGTAGAAGACATGAAATGTATGGACATGACATGTAGAAGACATGAAATGTATGGACATGTAGAAGACATGACATGTAAAAGACATGACATGTAGAAGACATGACATTTAGAAGACATGACATGTATGGACATGTAGGAGACATGACATGTATGGACATGTAAAAAACATGACATGTATGGACATGTAGAAGACATGACATGTAGAAGACATGACATGTAGAAGACATGTAGGAGACATGACATTTAGAAGACATGTAGAAGACATGACATGTATGGACATGTAGGAGACATGACATGTATGGACATGTAAAAGACATGACATGTATGGACATGTAGAAGACATGACATGTAGAAGACATGACATGTATGGACATGTAAAAGACATGACATGTATCGACATGTACAAGACATGACATGTAGAAGACATGACATGTATGGACATGTAGGAGACATGACATGTATGGACATATAAAAGACATGACATGTATGGACATGTAGAAGACAAGACATGTAGAAGACATGACATGTATGGACATGTAGGAGACATGACATGTATGGACATGTAGAAGACATGACATGTATGGACATGTAGGAGACATCACATGTATGGACATGTAGAAGACATGATATGTATGGACATGTAGGAGACATGACATGTATGGACATGTAGGAGACATGAAATGTATGGACATGTAGAAGACATGACATGTATGGACATGACATGTATGGACATGTAGAAGACATGACATGTATGGACATGTAGGAGACATGACATGTATGGACATGTAGGAGACATGACATGTATGGACATGTAGAAGACATGACATGTATGGACATGTAGAAGACATGTAGAAGACATGACATGTATGGACATGTACAAGACATGACATGTATGGACATGTAGAAGACATGACATGTAGAAGACATGACATGTATGGACATGTAGAAGACATGACATGTATGGACATGTAGAAGACATGACATGTAGAAGACATGACATGTATGGACATGTAGGAGACATGACATGTATGGACATGTAGGAGACATGACATGTATGGACATGTAGGAGACATGACATGTATGGACATGTAGGAGACATGACATGTATGGACATGTAGGAGACATGACATGTATGGACATGTAGGAGACATGACATGTATGGACATGTAGAAGACATGACATGTATGGACATGTAGAAGACATGACATGTATGGACATGTAGAAGACATGACATGTATGGACATGTAGGAGACATGACATGTATGGACATGACATGTATGGACATGTAGAAGACATGATATGTATGGACATGTAGGAGACATGACATGTATGGACATGTAGGAGACATGAAATGTATGGACATGTAGAAGACATGACATGTATGGACATGTAGAAGACATGACATGTATGGACATGTAGGAGACATGAAATGTATGGACATGTAGAAGACATGACATGTATGGACATGACATGTATGGACATGTAGAAGACATGACATGTAGGAGACATGACATGTATGGACATGTAGGAGACATGACATGTATGGACATGTAGAAGACATGACATGTATGGACATGTAGAAGACATGTAGAAGACATGACATGTATGGACATGTACAAGACATGACATGTATGGACATGTAGAAGACATGACATGTAGAAGACATAACATGTATGGACATGTAGGAGACATGACATGTATGGACATGTAGAAGACATGACATGTATGGACATGTAGGAGACATGAAATGTATGGACATGTAGAAGACATGACATGTATGGACATGTAGAAGACATGACATGTATGGACATGTAGGAGACATGAAATGTATGGACATGTAGAAGACATGACATGTATGGACATGTAGGAGACATGACATGTATGGACATGTAGGAGACATGAAATGTATGGACATGTAGAAGACATGACATGTATGGACATGTAGAAGACATGACATGTATGGACATGTAGGAGACATGAAATGTATGGACATGTAGAAGACATGACATGTATGGACATGACATGTATGGACATGTAGGAGACATGACATGTATGGACATGTAGAAGACATGACATGTATGGACATGTAGAAGACATGTAGAAGACATGACATGTATGGACATGTAGGAGACATGAAATGTATGGACATGTAGAAGACATGACATGTATGGACATGACATGTATGGACATGTAGAAGACATGACATGTATGGACATGTAGGAGACATCACATGTATGGACATGTAGAAGACATGATATGTATGGACATGTAGGAGACATGACATGTATGGACATGTAGGAGACATGAAATGTATGGACATGTAGGAGACATGACATGTATGGACATGACATGTATGGACATGTAGAAGACATGACATGTATGGACATGTAGGAGACATGACATGTATGGACATGTAGAAGACATGACATGTATGGACATGACATGTATGGACATGTAGAAGACATGACATGTATGGACATGTAGAAGACATGTAGAAGACATGACATGTATGGACATGTAGGAGACATGAAATGTATGGACATGTAGAAGACATGACATGTATGGACATGACATGTATGGACATGTAGAAGACATGACATGTATGGACATGTAGGAGACATCACATGTATGGACATGTAGAAGACATGATATGTATGGACATGTAGGAGACATGACATGTATGGACATGTAGGAGACATGACATGTATGGACATGTAGGAGACATGACATGTATGGACATGTAGAAGACATGACATGTATGGACATGACATGTATGGACATGTAGAAGACATGACATGTATGGACATGTAGGAGACATGACATGTATGGACATGTAGGAGACATGACATGTATGGACATGTAGAAGACATGTAGAAGACATGACATGTATGGACATGTACAAGACATGACATGTATGGACATGTAGAAGACATGACATGTAGAAGACATGACATGTATGGACATGTAGGAGACATGACATGTATGGACATGTAGGAGACATGACATGTATGGACATGTAGGAGACATGACATGTATGGACATGTAGGAGACATGACATGTATGGACATGTAGAAGACATGACATGTATGGACATGTAGAAGACATGACATGTATGGACATGTAGGAGACATGACATGTATGGACATGTAGGAGACATGACATGTATGGACATGTAGGAGACATGACATGTATGGACATGTAGGAGACATGACATGTATGGACATGTAGAAGACATGACATGTATGGACATGTAGAAGACATGACATGTATGGACATGTAGAAGACATGACATGTATGGACATGTAGGAGACATGACATGTATGGACATGACATGTATGGACATGTAGAAGACATGATATGTATGGACATGTAGGAGACATGACATGTATGGACATGTAGGAGACATGACATGTATGGACATGTAGAAGACATGACATGTATGGACATGTAGGAGACATGAAATGTATGGACATGTAGAAGACATGACATGTATGGACATGTAGAAGACATGAC